>NC_073693.1:258840222-258960222 GCF_029784155.1 Uranotaenia lowii
AATATAGCATATGAATCAGCAATAGCATACACCCATTCCCGGTTTCTGTTCCATAGCAGACATCCGGACAGGAAACATAAACCATATTTTTCCTTATTCAAACATCGGCCTGGGTGCATCGAAAAATGTCAATCGTTCGACGTCGACAGCAGAGTGGTTTGTGTGTTTGCTTCAGTCGGAAAATAAATTTGGCGTACGATTCTCCGGTTGTTTTTCGAAGGATAGAAAGAATGAAATCAACATTTTTCATGTTCTACCTCGTTGGAATGTGTTATTGTGATTATATACACTGTTTCAAGCCATTTTATTCTTCTTCTATTTTAAAAATGTGTTTCGTTTCCCAGCCAATCAAGTTGGCAAGAAACGGATTAACACAATCATTTTCACAACACTAAAAATGGGAAAATAAAGTTCTTATCTAGTTATGCTCCCTGTTCATACAAGTGTGGAAAGAACACTTTTCCGCCAGAATGATTGTCTAGCGTGAGTGTGTCCTGCAATAAACTGATAAATTTATTAGACTTTTGATAATTTTCCATCTTGGGTTCGTTCGGTTTCACCACAACCATAACGCGCTTCTAGAGCGTACAGGGTGTTTCAAAAGTGAATGTTATTGAGCTTCGATTCCTTGATATTTAAAAAAAAGACCAGAACAATATGTTTGGTTAATAAAAGGGGAACTCATCCTTCCTAGAAGCTAAACTGAGGGACAACTGAGGTGAACATATTTAACGGTTTGCCTCTTCAACCTGGTAACGCACTGAAGTTTTCATTTGTTCTCATTCATAGAAAAGTTTGCTCGCAGCAAGTTGTGTGAATTTTTCACGTTCACAAAAAGCTCCGAAGTTTTCTTGCCCGAATTTTACATCGAAGAACGGCGTCAAGATCCCAATACAGAACGGCATGGTCGTAGTTTGGTGTCATCAAAAGGTTTTTTTTCTTCGTGTCTGCATTTCTGAACTGAACGACATCGACGAGAACGACGACGACGACGATGGCAAACTCATCGAAAGAGATAATCCAATTTGACGCGGCAACCAATGTATACAAGCAGCAGAAATGATAACGCTGATCCACGAATGGATGCTGCTAGTCAACCGTGCTGTAGGTTGCCATGGGTTTTTTTCTTATTTTTTATTATTATTATTGCATTTCAAACGGGCAGCTTTTATCATTGTTGAATATGTTACTAGTTGAGTTAAGTTGTTGATTAAAAACGAAAAAGGCAGCACACATACCCTCAGCTTTCTCAAATGCTTTGGATTGGTTGCTTCCATTATTATGAAAACCATACTTCAGAAAAATGGAACGTTCGTAAATTTAAAATCTGCTTGTTGATTGATATCTCTCGATGTTTGGTGGTTATAGCCAAAAATACTCTCTGGAGCCACCTTTTCCACATTATTTTACGGCGTTCACATTATAATTTGCTTAACCTATATTACGTCTTTGATTTAATCTATTCCGCTGAATTAAAATTCTTAAAATTTATCTCAAGAGATTCAAACAATAAGCTCATCAATGTATCCCATTAAAGTTCCTCTATTGGACGCTAATGTGACGCGATATGTAGAAAAAAGAGTACTAAATTCCCAACTCTTCTTTCATTCGCCATTTCCTCTCCCTGGTAGATGTCTTAGTGTAAAAATGTTTCCCCTTCCGCGGCATTCTGAACGCTTCCCAGCTAGAAAGCTGGTTTGGGACGGCAGGAATTTTGCGAATCTTGTGGTGAAAGTGACACTAAAATTGATTAACGGCACATTTTATGTGTTTACATTTTCGCCAGCACAACAACAACAACAACAACAACGAAGGCATGTCGACGTTGCATGTGCAAGTGTTGAACGCAATGTATTATTATGTATTTATGTTTGCTGTTGTAGGCCAACATTGAAGATACTGGGAAATGTCCCTTCATCGGTATCTGAATGAGTTATGGCCCGAGCGAGAGGCACCCCAAGAGTTTGGGAATAATGTTCTCGGAGGCTTGTCGCGGTCTTTTTGAGGGCCATTTTCCGGAGAAGGGAGTGCCATAATTTTGCTCCTACATCCGATAATCATACGTCTGAATAACTATCGAACGGTGGCGTGGACGTCTTTATTACTGGATGGCACACGGGTGAAAAATGGGAATTATGAATGCTCACAAAAATACAATAATCTGATTCTTTTTTTTTTATGTCAAGTAGTTCCGTAGTTTAGAAAATACTAACTTTCAGAGTTCATGCGCTCAAAAACCTAAAGCGGCTTCCATAAATTGTTACAAATGCGTGTATCTCAAAACCATTCGTTTGATCAAAATACTTTCTTTGGAGAAAGTAAAGATTATTTTATGATAATTCATAATAAAAAATACTTTGTTTTGGGTATCTCTCATCGATCGGCGCACCCTTTTTTCAGACATGATTTTGATCAGTTATAAAATCTTTTACTTCGTCTAATCTGTATTCAAGGTGGCTGCATCCTCTTCCTTCAATTTCTGCTACTTTCGGTCCAATACTTCTCTTAAACAAAAAATTAGGACAATTTTGTGTAAACAGTTGTTTCGAAATTAACAAATCTTGATTATTTTTGAGCCACTTAAAAGCGTTTTTAATGGAATTTCTGCTGGTAAAACCTGACAAAAACAAAGTAAAATCATCATGGGATTTATATCAAAGTATTATCGGTTGGTATAGATCGTAGGTTGCGAAGGATACATGCAAAATACTCTTTTTAGGCTCTTAAAAACAGCAAAACCAAAGTTTTCGTTATGAAAATTGTTTCTTTTCTACAGGAGCAAAATCTTGGATCAATTTTTTTTTCAAAACAAGCTGCAAATATACACTTTAATATGCTAGGGACTTTACCACAAGCAGACATGTAATGAGATTCATACGCTGGAATTTGTTAAAAATAGGTTTTTCATAAGTTTTGTCGTCCATCAGAATTCATCTGTCTCATAGCCTCAATTCCGGCTATACAGCTTACGAGCTCTGGAACTAGCAAAAATTTTTTTTTCGAGGTTAGGTTTGCATCACTCATTCGCATGCTTTCGGTCATTCTCTGAATAACCGTGTGTGAGATATCAATTTCATATTGATGGTTTTTGAAGAAAACTGTGCCAATTTTTTTTTCTTTTTCTCTTGCATCATAAATATCTCGAAAACGTGTAAATTTAAAATTTAAAAAAAATTGGTCGATGAGTTATTTTTACCGGCATCCAAAATACTGTCAAAATTTTGAATGTTCAATCACAAGTAAATGAGCTATCAGCAAATGAAAGTGTCCCATTTCTTAAAGAACTATAGCTTTACTTATGCTTCGTAATATTTGGATTTCAAACAATGATTTCATAGAATTCCACAAAATTTATATTCTAGAAGAGAAAACAAAAAAATATTTACCAAGCGTTTATTATTTTCTCATTTGCTGCTGTTTTCTTCAGATTTGTTAAAATTGTGACGTTGCCAACAAAAAACTTAGTTAGTAAAAACTAAAAAGTTGATGGGATGACTCGCTTTAAATACTCAATGCACATAGTAATTTGAAAACACAAAGTCGGAAAGGTCTTAAACTAAAATATTTGAGTAAATGTAGATATATGTCACATGACACAAATCACGCACTTGAGTCCTGATAGTTGAAATTTTCAAATAACTCCTACAGCCAAGGTCTTTATAAAGAAGGGGGAGCAATTTTCTGGAATTCCGGGCCATTTTTTAAAGGAAACATTCTCTCTGTTGTGGTATGAGCCTACTTGGTTGAATGATTCAACTGAATCAAAGCAATCGAAAGATTCCTTTTAATTCAACCACGGTAAACCGTAGTTACCGTGGTTGAATTAAAAGGAATCTTTCGGAAACATTCTCCCTATTGACGACATTTTCTTACCTCTCAACTTTATCCTAGCGTTTTATCCAGTAACTCACTCAAATAGTTCAAAATATTAAATGTGGTAAATTTCTAGACAGTGCTGAGCTAGACCTGTGCTTATTTGTTTTGTGGATACATTTGTTTCATTTTGTTTTAATCGTTTTTCTAAAAAAAAAGGATGTAGGAAATCGAATGTAGGAGAACTTCATTCGATTTCCTACATCCTCCACACTTCATTCCACTTAAAACATTTATGTTTTCGTTCTTCGGTATCTTGTACTTGTTTTATGGAGAAATCATATTTTAACTTTATCTATAGGTTGAACGGCGACATAGCTTTCAAATTGTTTCAAGTACCTATCCGGATAATTTTTCTCCCAAACCAGCGCAGTACGGAATGGTTAAAAAATTAATCTTACTTCTACTGGAACCCTTCAACTGTTGTATATTTTGTGTTTTAACTCTTTGATTACGGTTATTACAAGATGTTAAAGGTAGTTATATTTTTTTTAAATATTTTCAAATATGATTTGTGTTTTCTTTCCTATATCCAGAATGAATGAGCCTAATTGCTGTATCCACCAGTGCGACCACAGTATTTTTCTTATGTGAAAAAGGGCTAAGGGAGTTGAAATTTAAATATCTATGTACCTTTCTCATCTTTGAGGAACCATTCCGTTTTATATCTCACCGTAAAAAAACTAGGAAAGAAAATCAAATTTAAAACGTAAATTAATCAGCTGGAGATGCCCCTGAGAAATAGTATAATAGTTTTTCAGTTCGAATAGTGAAACTTTCACTTGAGTTAATGGGGGGCCTTCTAGAACAAGTATTGCATAATTATCCCGCATTTATAAGGGCCTACCAAATCGAAGCTAATTTATCTTAACAGAATCCAGTAAGATGTGAATTTGAGACGAAAAGAAATAAAGATACTTTTTTTTAAAGAAAGGCGTCAGCAGCGTTCAGGTCGTTGTTCAATCACTCAGGCAGTGGTTTGCAACTTTTCGAGTCAGAAGAACCAAAAACTTCCAATTTTCAAAATTTCAGGGTTTGAAAGAGCCACATTGAAGATTAATAGTTTTGTTTTTAATAAAAAAAAAACAAAATAATGAATGATCAATGGACATAAGTTTAACAAACCTAATTTTAGAACCTTCAAAAAAAAATTCTATCTCTTCTAACAGTGACCCTCTTCTAAATCGTCAATTTTCAGACATTGCTTTGATTACATATCAATTTTGATGCGTTAGCAAATATCGGGTCAAGAAAATTCAAAATCCATTTCAAGCTAAAATAAATACTTTGCATGATATTTCAGTGAAAACACTAAAATATGCTGATATAATTCCGACGCGTAGGAGAAAATTATTGATCGCCCAGAGCTCCTGGCGCCAACTCATTCGTCATTTCTAAAGCTTTGTTAATCATATAATGATACTAATAATAACTTAATATCGAATTTTTCGTAGATCATTTAATTTTCAATGCATAATTCGAAAATATTTTTCATTAAGAGTTATGTACCTCAGTTAGTTTACATTTCAGTTTCAATGTATCGAATCAATTCCATTCTTATTGGAGAAGAGTGTTCTGAACTTATGAAAATTTTCTTCAAAGGGGAAAAATTGAAGAAAACTCAGATGATCTAATGAGTATATTCTTAAATAAAATGTCTTATTTAAATTGTAAACGAGAAGTTCCTTTTTAAAAGAATTGTGAATCTTTTTTCTCAAGATTTTCAATTGCTTGAAATTGAAGACTTTTGCAAGAATCTAATTTGACAGATTAAAATCTCGCACTCACAATTTGAGTCGATTCACGCACTGGCTCACTGTTTTTGACACTTCCCAGTTCTTGTTGTGCAAGTCAAGGTTTTTTGAAACACGAGGTTCTCCGACTTTGACCATCATTGATACATCATTTTGTTTTTTCAATCCAGCTGAAAACAGAAAATTTGGCATAAACGGATTCAATACCTGACGATATTTTTACTCTCCGGAAAATAATATCGTTAAAATTTAGAATAGTGTAGCCTTTTCTATCAGTAAGTTCATCGGAGATTTTTTTTCTAAATTGCATTTTCTGTCCCTGCATAGCGTCGCCGTACAAGTATGTGTACTTGTTAACAGCATCCGGTCAAAATTGCATTAGAAGCTACCAGACATTCGATTCGACACATTCGAATTCTTCCGAAGCCTCTACATTTGGAAATTCGATAGGATTTCTTTGTTTCAAGTATAAGCGCTGCCCCAGAATATTCAATGCAAGTGGGTTGGTTCGAAGAAATATGTTTTAAAAACATGTTGAAACATTTCAATAAGCAAACCTTCTTTTCGAATTTTTTAAGAATGGTCAACTTTCTGTACTTTTCCAGAGAGATTTTCGTTAAGAAACAAATAAAATTCGCTAAATTTAGTTCACAAAACGGGACATGGTTTTTTGCCATCCTTAAACTGAGTTTAGAGTTCAATATCTTGAATGTGCAGCTACACGAAAAATATCGCCACACTACAATTCTCGTTCGTACAATTTCGTAAACAGGGCTTCCGAACTGTCACCAAAATAGGGAATTACTTCATCGTGAATCGACCCATTACCATCACATTCTTCATGTAAACAATTATGTGCTTATTATTACAGAAAGCATTCTGTTTTCTGTTCGTTTTTTTTTTCATGTGTAGGTCGATCAATTTTCATGATTAAATTCCTTGTTTCGCGTTGGAAACACGCGCACTGTCACTTTGACTTTGAACTTCCATAACTTTTTACTCTGATGATATTTTTTGATCAAATTTTCTGCGTAAGATAGATCAAGATTGTGTGGCAGCTATTCTATGAAAATCTGACTTTTTGGACTTTTACCATTCAAACTGCGATATCTCATAAACTTCGAAACGCTTTTTATTGAAATTTTGCAGAGTGATTGTTGAAATATAAAGTTAACATATCTGAGGTTTTTTAAAAGTTCTATCGATGGGATTAAAAGTTACGTGGTGTACAATATTACAGGCATGAACCTGAAAATGCGCAAAAAATTTGATCAAAAAATCACCAGAGAAAAAATTATGGACGTTCAAAGTCAACATGACAGAGCGCGAGCTTCCAATTTCTATATAATTATGAACGGTACTGTATGTTTAATTTTTTTTCTCAAATTTGAAAGCTAAATTAATATAGTATACTTTATCCACCGGGACCTTTTTTTCCACATATAAAGCAGCCGACCACATTTTTCACTCGAAAACATAACACAAATTGAACACCATAGCAAATTATACTTTTGAATGCAGAAAAATTGAAGCAGGCTGAAAATGTAGGTAAAAATAATGAATTTCTATACATTTTTATACGTGTCATTTGAACACGTGGAGTAATTTTTGTATGCTAGCGCCATCACTAGGGTGTACAAATTGCCAACTAAGCAGTTAAGACACGAACCTACGGTTGACGAAATGGTGGTGCAGTGTTATATCAGTTTATCGGTGGTGAAAAAGTTGTGTTAAAGGCAAAGAAAAGCTTTCTAAAAAGTAAAGCGTAATCAATTTAACTTAAAATTATAAACCTTCTGTATTTATTTCCAGCGAATTAGTCCAATTATCTTTTAAAAAACGAAATTTATTTTCAAACCGACGTCTCGATGTCGTTTGACATCATCGTCAGGAATTAAAAATTGTCGTTGCTATTGCTTTTGGAAAAAGCGTACTGTTTGAATTTGTTCGTCACTAATTTTACGGCTATTTATATAAAAAAAATGGGTGAATTTAAGCGGTAGAGTTTTGTATAACTGTACATCGAAACGTCGGTTTAAAAATAAATTTCATTTGTTAAAAGATAATTGGACTGATTTGCCGGAAATAAATACATATAACAAACATACAGTCGACTTCTCGTAAATCCAAAATTATAAAGCATTTTTATGACATTTCCCCTGATCTATCAATCCTTTCCAAAATTCAAAAGAATGAGGTTAAATTCAACTGTCTTCAGAATTTTATGCATTTATCAAATACAAAAATCTCATTTTATGTCACATGTGACTCTTCAGAATGGAAATTTTCATTCATTCTTTTCTCAATGCTGATTCGAGTTTGAAAAACTGTCAAACTTTAATTGTGTATTTCTCAATTTTCAGTTTTGGAATTTGGAAATTTCATGTATCTCTTCACTTTTGAACCCTTAATTAATTGAGTAAGCCTTACAGATTATTTTTCTGAACTTATCCAGGCCGGACGGGCATAAAGTTTCAAAATTTTAAACTGAAAACTTGGTAATATCCGAGCAAACCCAGCCAAAAACTTGGTATCTTTTTTTAAAAAAAAGGAGAGAGAAAAGCTGAAAAATAAACACACTTAAAACACACTTTGTTCGTCCGCACTACAAGTTCTCGCTTGTGGGGCGGACCACGCTAAGCCTACTAATGTGTGGTGGTAGATGCAACTCTATCTGTATCTACCACTTCATAGTAGTAGGCTCGTGAGGAACAAAAATTTGGTATGTGATGGTAATGCTTCTAGACAAATTCTACCCGCTCATTTTCACCATCTTTCATTTCTTCTAACCTTCTATCCATCTATATATAAAAAAAAAAAAAAAAAAAAAAAAAATTCATAATCTTTAGATGTCCCTACTAAAAAGGACATCACTTTTCACCGCTAGGCCGATAAATCAAAGTAACAAACTTAAAAATAATTTTAACCAAGGCACATCATTGGTGTTTACTTCTCATCTCACAATTCCAAAAAATGCATGACAATTTTTTTCGCTAAAATTAGTTGAAAATTGTGGTGATCTGGTATAGTACTGGGCCTTTTTCAGAGCATTTCTTTTTTTTTTGTAAACCTGGAATGCTACTCTTCATTCAAATAGGGTAAAACTGTACAAAACGCATCAGCTAAGCATAATTGCTATTTATAGCGATACCAATCATTTAAGAACCAAATTGAGAGTTGACAACGATTCAAGGATGAAATCTACGTATTATCGAAAAGAAAAAATATGATAAAAACTCTATTTTGACTATATTTTTGTAAAAAAACTAAAACAGCCAGAAAACAAACCGCGGGGTAGAACGCCAAAACTAGTGGACAGAACGCACCAAACAGGAAGGGTGGTAAGAAATAGAACAATGATTATACGGAATGTAATTATTGAAACACCAAATGTTTAATTACATGTTCATCGTAGATTTGTAAACTACCATTTTTTGGCTTAAAGTCATTTAGTATTGCTAAACTGATCGAAAATTTCGCTTTTCAAAATACACTTTTTAATATCCTTATATATAAAACGCCTTCAAGTAGGCAACGAAATTCAATTTTTTCGACTGATATATTGATATCGCGGCAAACATGGCGGCCGATAATTTTTTCGAATCGAATATTGGTGCACCGTTTTAACTCGAACAAGGACGAAATTTTTTATAATTATGCAATGTTATCGTCATTTGGGAGTCAGCAAATCAAAAGAAAGGCATTTTGTTTTGATATTCGGGTTTTGTCAAAAGTTAACAGCATTCAAAATTTGAGCGTAAAACACGTGGTCTTATGGGCATTCTGCCCCAATTTTCATATGTTTGATTTTGGATAAAATTTGTAGGAAGTTAATAAAATACAACAAAATATTTATAGTCTTCCGAAAAAGCACATGAGTGGTAAAACGATAAGCTGTAGTTTGATCAGATTGCGCAAGCTGTTTTACCATAAAACCTTATATGTAACTTATGAAAAATTACAAGTTTCACGCTGATTCCATAAATTCCTCTGTTTCTAAGAACTAAAGTAGATTTTCTGAACTTTTTATCTATTGAATGATGAAAAAGCTTGTTTACTACAATAAAAATGAAGAAAAACATCATTCGAAGCCATAGGTTAGTGTATATTTGAGAAAGAATGACATGGGCCATTTAACCCCGCTGGTGCGTCTTGTACAGTTTTCCCCTACATTAAAACCATCGTTTTCAATTCAAATAAATTGGATAGGAATGAGGTGGTTTATCCAATATTTCAATGTTGTTACACGTCAATGTTTTAAAAAACTTTCGGAATGGTTGATTAGTTCGAATACGATTTTGGAAATTTCAACAGAACATATTTTATGAAGGGCAAAAAAGAGATAGCGGGAGTTTAACATATTAAATTTGTTGAGAAAAAAAATTAAATTGTGAAAAAAATCAACTTAATAGAATTTAAAAAAAAAGGAACAACCAATGAAAAAAATATAAGCAATGTAAAATCAAAAAAAGGAACATTTAAATATAACTAAACTGGACAAAACTAGTAAAATTGAGAGGCATTTGAGTGAAACTGGATTGAACAAGACACGTCATGATAAATCAAATCAAAACAAGATTGTTCAATACCAAGTAATTTTAAAACAAGATGAAAAATGACAAATATAGACGTAAAAAAATTAGGCTGAAAAAGATCAAAAAAAGAACAAAAAATTAAAACCAGACAAAATCAGATTAACCATGGAAATAAGGCGAAGGAGATTAACAAGACAAAAGTAAAAAAAAATTATTTAGAAAGACCAACCAGAGAAAAAAGATAAAATATACTAAAACCAGGTAAAATATTTACAAAACCAGATAAAACATAATGAACTAAAGTGATAAAAATTCAACAATATTAAACAATCCAAAACAATAGAATACTAAAAAATGCATAGCCGAACATAATGAAACAAATTGAAACTGGATTTGATTGAATTAAACAGATAACATGATGAAATGATAAAACATGACAAAATAACCAAAAGCAATTTTAAGAAATATCATTATAACATTAATAAAACAAGAAACAAGAATAAGGAAGACAAAACAAAATAGAACATAACATAATAGAATATAAACAATATCAAAGTAGACGAAACAAGTTCAAACTAAGTTATAAGTACATAGGAAGATAAAGTAAAACAATGCAAGATAATACAAGATTAACAAGGCTTGCCTAGGAAAAAATAAAATTTTTGATGGAATAGGTAAACAGCATAAACACTAAAATACAATATAAAAGTAGGTAAAAAAATGATAATACCACCAGCGCAATCCAAAATGGAGGTTTTGTTTTACTTCTAAATTATGTCTAAAATTGTTCACGTTTTCTCTAGTTCTGTTCAGTCCTTTCAATCATCGGATTTTGTCAAGTTTTATCTTGATTCAGTTCGTTTTATATTGTAGATGCTTTCATTTGATCATTTTCAAATTTTGTCTTGCTAATCTAATTGCAACTTGTTATGTCAAGCTGTACTTTGTTTTTTTTTTGCTATCTTTTTTCATCTTAACGCATCAAGTATTATTTATTTTAGCTGTTTTGTGTCGTTGGTCCCTTTCGCCATATATTTTGCTGTTTTATGCTATTTTTAGTCATTTACTGTATTTTCTAGTTAAGCGAAAACCCCCATCTTGGATTTCAAGATAGCGTCAGATAGCTAAATTCGACTTTTTCTAGCTTATCCCTATTCACCCAATACCCATATTTTGGAAATTTCATGCTATTTTCAAGCATTTTTAAGTCCAGCAGAAGCCACCATCTTGGATTTCAAGATGGCGTCAGAAAGCGAAACTCGACTTCTTCTAGCTTATCTCACTTAACTTATACTCATTTTTTCAAACGCGTTATTCTGGAAACGTCATACATGTATTTCTGTTTTCAAGGTTTGTTTCTAAAAAAAAATAAAGATTTTTGAACCCTGTGAAATCTTTATTCCCACTGTGTTGCAAGAAAAGATCATCACTAGCATCGAACTGATACTGATACTGATAAGTATACTCTTATACGAAATCCTCTTGTGGTTGACTACCACGTGAATGTTTCCATCCATCCATTCCTGACCGTCAATGGTGGTTGACCATTCATGCAACCGGAACCAAACTCGGGACAGGATATTGCTGGGTCCGCAGGTTTTCACGATTTTATAGTCTGACTGCTGGAGCTCATCATCACCGGAATCTGGAACGGTGAGCGAGAAATTATGCGTAGGATTTTGCTGCCGCTGCGTTCTTGTGGCTGCTGTTGTTGTTGTTGATGTTATGTTTTTGAGGGTCTTGTGAGTTTTGTTTTGATAAGTCGTATCTTTTCGGATTTGCTCCGGCTGATCATAAAATCTCCAAGTTATTACCGGACCGGATATGAACTGAAATGGCCATAAACTGGACGACCCTTCTGTCGGTGGCCGATGCAGAGTGCTTTTACATTTCGCCTCGGATGTTTACTGATGATAGTAATGGTAAGATTGTCTGCAAAGCAGTTTCATGGAGTAGAATTTTTTTTTTCTCGTCTTTAAGAGATCCAGTAATGTGATGAGCATCAACGTGTTTTACTGCGATGATTAATAATGTTTATCTACATGTTCATGATCATCTATCGAGTAACATAAGAATGAATCTGAGTTAAATAATGCGCTTAATCATACGAAATAAAATGATTATCATTTGGGAGAAATGACTTGTGGATTCAAAAATTTATAACTCAAACAATTTATGAACTATTAAATCTTTTCTTCAAGCCATTTGAAAATGTTCTGACCAAATTAAAACAAATTGATTTCTCCGATTTATGAAAAAATAACATGTGAAAACGAAAAAAACAAATAAATATAAAAACTCTACACATGATGACGTTAGCCCGTGTTTCAAATGTCTGACAATTTTCCAATAGTAACCATTGCGTCCTGTTGTCCCCAGACGAAATTGTTGAAGTATTAACAATATGCAAATTATAAGGACACTCGACAATAAAACTCTCGGAATCAGGAAACCGTCAACGACCATTCAAAAATATAAAAAAAACGCTTCGAGTATGTATTGGAAGGGCAAAACCTTCCGCGGTTATTTTCTATTTGTTTTCAACTCAGATCGCGAAAAGAGGAGCTAGGGTAACGCATGTGGCATTTACTGGATGTCTGGTCGTAAAATACAAACAGTTAAAAAAATTGCACTCTTAGCACTCGGGTTGTGCTCCTGTATCATCTACTTACCTTCCATTGCTTATTACATTCAATGGTCGCACATTAGAACGAATGGTTATCCATTCTAAGGTTTAAGATGGTTTTATTGCTTGTTTGGTGCACACAGGTGTTGATTATCTGTTAAAACAGGGGTGGCCAGGATTTTCAACAGGCGGGCCATATTTTAGTACTGAGACTTGCTTGCGGGCCACACAACAAATTTTTCTTAAGTATAAAATGCAAACGAATTTCAGTGGATTACCTAAAGTACAAATTTAACCAAATATTTTAATACATGTTTTAAAAATAAATATTTCCGAGGTTCAGTACAGATTTTAACCAGTTCTAATTCATTTGATCAAAACAAAAATTAAAAAGTGTTCAATATACTTTAAACGAGTCAACAGACAAGATAATACCTTCCAATTCAGGCTCAATGCATGAGTTATGATTTAAATTTAATTTTCTCGATGAAACTTCACACACACCCAGCGATTTAAAGCTTTCTGGGCTCATTCAGGATGGGGGCTCATTCAGGATGGGCCCATGAGGATAACTCTTCTGAGCAGGAATGTTCAAAATAAAATATCCTTCCTAAGCTTTTCGCATTTCAGACGAAATTTTCTTACGCTCTTTCATTATAAAAATAAAAAGGATATAAAAAGAGTTCCGTGTTTTGTTCTTGTGTTGTTCTTTGGTCAATTTCAAAATATGCTCATATCTAACCTAAAAGTTTGAAAATTTAATGATCATTCTTTTAAAATTTCTCATTTGATCAAATTTATATTCAATAAGTGGGAAAGCCGTTCATCAAAAGGATAAAAAAAATTATTTTTAAATTATCATTGTCATTCCTTTTTGAAATAAAAAAAAAACAAGAAAAAGCCAATAACTATGGAAAAATAAATGTTTATAAAAGTTCCGGGCTTGTGATACAGCTCAGTTGGCAAGTCTGTTGTCCCCTGAGCCGATGTTCGCGAGTTCGAGCCCAAGAGTAAACATCGAACACAGTTGTACCGGATAAGTTTTTCAATGACGATCCGCCAACTGTAACGTTGATAAAGTCGCGAATGCCATAAAGATGGTAAAACGACTATAATCAAAACAAAAAAAAATAAAAGATCCCCTTCGCCGTAATATGTAAGTACCAAATCAGATAAGTTTTACCTAACTGAATATTTTAATTGCAAAGTCTGGCTTTAAAGATATGATCACTTACTAGGCCGCTAATCATATATTTCCTAAATTATTTTCTCTCTTAATTTTTGATGAACTTACAAATAATATAGCTTAACAATTTGAAAGATACATGATATCAGTCTTTTCGTTTGTCAAATTGTCTTTGGTGGAGCTTGTTTAAATACCATCAATTTGGAGAGAAATGATTTTTCTATCAAAAACAAAGCACATTAATTAGCGATCAGCGTTATAATGCCCAACACTGTCTATTACTTTATATACCATTGCAACTAAATTAAAAATACGTTACTAATACTAAGATATACAATTTCACTTCAATTAAAAAATTGTTACCTTTTTCTGTTGAAGTTAATTACAAATGAAGTACAGAGTTTTTAAATTTTTAAATTATTTTTAACAAGCTGAATAATTTTTGTTGGTAAACAAAGTTTCGAAAATAGAACTCAAATTGCAAATACCAGAAGTTTTTATCAGAATATAACTCTGATAATGGTGTAATTACAATAAAATGTGATTATTTTACAAGCTAGATTTAAATTATTTTGAGCTTCTGTTTGATTTGTTTCAATCGAAGTTGACAAATGATATTTCGGACTAAACATACATTTTTTTTTACTTTCTCATTATCATTTAAGAGTACTGAGTTATTCGAGTTCATTCGTAATTTATTAGTATATCTCCCTGACGCCTTCCAATTTTTTCAAAATAATACTGGTTTCCGCTTGAATAATGGAGGCCACATTCAATGTCTAGGTACAAAATGTTGTAAAAAATAAATTGTTGTTAATAATTTGTTTTCATGTTTTGCATTATGTATCTAGTCTAGGATTCTTAGTGCTCGAAATACTTGAAAAGTTGTTTCGAAATTATAATACTAATTAAGTTTTGCATTGCGTTCAAAATTTTATCTTTAACTTTTTAAACTCATTTGCATCAAATAATTGTTTTCCGATTATTAAAAAAAAATTTATAAACCATTCATTTGATCGAAAAACGTGAGTATTTTAGTGTAGATATCTCCTTAAACATTTTAACTATTTGGGAAAAACAAATTTCAGCTAAAATCAAGAGTTCATGAGTTTTCAAGTCGACAATGAATGATTTCCAAGTTAATTGTGCAAAAATATTTTACCCATGTCCTTTTTCATCGTAAATTTCTCATAAACACTTAAACTTAGACATCTGAAAAAAAGACATGGTAGTCTTTTTCATAAGCAACACAACGCTGTCAAAATTTTGCATATCCGGGAGGATGCAACCTTATACAAGCCGTGTGTCAAACATTTCTCAGATTCTAGCTTTTTTTCATCAGATTTAAGCTTTTCAGTTGTTTTCAAGCTTTCATTTCCAATACTATCAAGGAAAAAAAAAAGCTTAGATCTGATGAAAACAAGCTTAAAAACGAGATTTACTAACACTTAATAAAAAGATGTTGGTCACACGTTTTACAGAGAATCGTATTTCGTATAAGGTTGCATCCTCTTGTGCATCTCCCAACCCTAGGAATGTAGTTATCATCAAAATGAAGTGCCTGGACTCTAAATGATCAGAGCTTTGGAAATCATCCTGAGTTTTTGTTCAATATTCAGAACCAAAATTCCTTACCTAATCCATTTTCAGAATTCAATACTTCGAAATAACGATCTGGAATTGACAACTCGAAAAAAGATTTATCATTTGAAATTCAAATTTTAAATCAGATTAAACATAAAACAATGAAAAAATGAATTAATATTGAATCCAAAGACATCAAATATACAACACTAGATTGATGATTGAGGGATCTGAAACAAATTTCAGTTTTTGGCTCAAGACGAAATATTGATCTAAGATTTAAACTCAGGAAAGTGAATCCCCGATTTCGTGACCCCCATGATGCATTTTAGGGTGACAAATCGGGGACAGTGACAAATGCGAGTAATTTTGAAAAAGCTATTTTTTTTAATAATTTTGTTGTAACAATAATTTAATAATTTTGTTGTAATTAATCAGAAAACGTAATAACTGCGTCATTTAAAACATTGTAGAGTGATTTTTTGTGTACCGTGAAACGGGGTAACATTGATCACCGGGGTAACTTAGATCAACATGATTTTTTTCCACATCAAATCAAACCAAAGTTGGCATGGGTGGGTACTTGGGTACGAGGGAATTTCAACTAGCAATAATCGCACCTCGGTAGAACCTCATTGGTAACGATATCGCCACTGCGCAAAGCTGGGTACGAGGGATGTTTCAAAGAATATTTGGTACCCCGCCCTCTTTCCAGTGGGGAGATAGGAAGGGGAGAAGGGGCCTACCTTACAATTTTTACATAACTGGAGAACTAATCCAGCTAATGAAACCAAATTTGACATGAGAGTGTTGTGGAATTTGAGAAATGGTTCTATGAGTACTTCAGACCCCTCCCTCCTTCCAGTGGAGATATGTAAAGCTTAGTTCTTTTAGAAATGGGACAGTTATGAATGCGTGTATCTCAAAAACCTTTCGTTTGTTCTAAATACTTTCTATGAAGGAAATGAAGGTAATCTTATGATAATTCATGAAAAAATTTGAAAAAAAATATTTATCGTTTTTTGTTAGAATAAATTCTACTTCATTCTTGGTACCTCACATCGGCCAGCGCACACTTTTTTCAGTCATGATATTGATCAGTTTTTCAAACTTATACTTCGTCTAATCTGTATTTTAGGTGGCTACATTCTCCTCTTTCAATTCCTGCCACTTTTCGGACCAATACTTCTCTTTTAAAAGAAACTGAGGGTAATTTAGTGGATACAGCTGTTTCGAAATAAACAAATTTGATTATTTTTGAGCCAATTTTTGAGCGTTTATAATGGAATTTCTGCTGGCAAAATCTGGCTAACGAAGTAAAACCATCATGAGATTAAACTTAACGTATAATCTGTTAGTATATATCGTAGGTTGCGAAGGGTACATAAAAGATAACTCTTTTTAGGCTTTTAAAAACAGCGAAAACCTTAGTTTTCGTTTTGAAAATTTTTGTTTTTTTCCACAGGAGCAGAATTTTGGCAAATCAATATATTTTATACAAAATAATCAGCAAATACATACTTTAATATACTCGGGACCTTACCACGAGCAGATATGGTTTTGGATTCAAACGCTGGAGTTTGTATACAATAGGGTATTTCATAAGTTTTGTCGTTCATCAGAAATCATCTGTCCCATAGCCACGGAACCGGCTATACCGCTTACGAGCTGTGGAACTAGCTTAAAATTGTTGTTTGAGGTTAGGTTTGAAAGACTCATTACTAGGCAACACTTTCAGCTTATCGGAGGATTTTGTTTTGGAAATTTCAGTGATCTAGCCTTAGTTTTTCGCCTATTGAAAATTAAAAATGCTGGTATGAGACTTAACTTCCCCGATGACCCTTAGCCAAAGTTGCCGATCATATGCTTCACTCCAATGCTTGATTTGAACTTTGTGGACATTTTTGACAGTGTGTAATACTTTTCCACAACTCACACACAGTAATTCTTCAAATAATCAACGGGTTTGTCAGCTATCAATTTGATAATGATGGATTTTGAATAAAACTGTGCAAAATTATTGTTTCCTTTTTCTCTTGCATTGTAAATATTTCAAAAACGCGTAGATTTTAAAATTTGAAAAAAATAGGTCAGATAGTACTTTTCAAAGGTAATAAAATGCTGTCAAAATTTTGAATGTCCGATTACTAGTAAACGAGCTATTAGCAAAAGAAAGTGTCCCATTTCTAAAAGAACTAAGCTTTACAAGAAGGAAGGAGGGAAGGTTTCAAACTTTTTTATTGCAAGGGAAGGGTATTTGGGTGCGATGTATAGTTCTATGGACATTTGATACCCATCCCTCCTTCCAGTGAGGAGATAGAAAGTGGGAAGGGGGCTTCTTTACAATTTTTAGCATTCCAAAAAAACTTACCAACCAAATGCACTCAAATTTGGTATGGGAAGGTATTTGATTACGAGAAATGTTTCTGTGATTTTTTGAGAACCCTCCCTTTTTGCAGTCGGAAAATTTTAAGGGAGGAGGGTACTCCCTTACAATTTTTCACATCACTCGGGAACTTACCCAGCAAATGGAACGGAATTCGGCTTGGGAGGTTATTTGAGCACAAGGAATGTTTATGTGAACATTTGCTAACACTGCCTCCTTCCAGTTGGGTGATAAGAAAAAGAGAGAGGGGCTTCTTTGCAATTTTTCGAGCTCGAGAACTGAACGAGCAAATGGAAACAACTCTGACATGGGAAAGCTTTTGGATACGTAAAATGGTTATTTGCTTATTTTAGACTTTTTTCTCCTTCAGTCTGGGATACAGTTAGAGAATACGGGAGCTCACATACGATTGTTTTGCGTAAACTAAGAACTTGGAACAAATGTAGCCAAATCTGATATGGGAACAATCATACAATCGAGCAAACGGAACATAATTTAGCGTGGGAGTACACGGAATGTTTGATCTTGATCCTCTTCTTCCAGGTAGGGGATAGGTAGGAAAAGGGGCTCCGTTACATATTTCATAGCAAAACTTGACAACTAATAAAGTAAACGACACCAAATTCGGCATGAGAGGGTATTAGAGCACAAAAATTGTTTTTCCGTTGATTCATCAGCCCTCCCCACATTCAGTAAAAAAGGATAATAAGTGGGAAGACCCTCTTCCACTCATACAGTTTTTTTTTAAATATTTCGATAACTAATCGAGATTTTCAAGTCTCATTTTGTTGGTTTTTTCAAACAAAATGCAACAACTCAAAAAGTTTTTTTTCTCATCTTTGAGATAAAAGATTTGATGTTTTGTCCTATTCTTCAAATTTTTATAGAACATATGATCTATGTAAGACATTCCAGATTATGATATAGCTAAGAATCAAGTATCCTCATTTTCCCCTAAACATTGGTTTATTTTTAAGCTATAAAATAAAAATTTACCTTCATAACATCCCCTTTGTTCTTTCACTAAATACATTTTCTTGTTTTTTTCTTCAAAAATAACCATTTGTTCCTAGCCTCCAGTCCTATACGGACTTACACTTGGAAAAGTCCTTATTTTTTATATATCAAATACTTATCATTAAATGACAATAAAAATAGCACCAAAACTAGGCGGGATTAAAGTTTGCCTGCTATCTTGGTAAGTCAACAACACCGTTATAGCTTCTTGAGACTTTAACCCCTTTTAACCCTGGATACCGTAAGTGCCTCTGCTTACGATGCCATACCCTTAGAAGTCTCATTGAGTGGTTATGATTGTGTTGCGTGGTAGCTAAGATAGACGTGTGGGTTTTTTTTATTGCCACAACCGCGGCGCTGCCGTAAACCCAAGGTGGATTCAATACATACATAAAAACGCACTAAGACTCTACAAATACAAAAAAGTTGATATTTTACATTAAACAACCGTTTACTTCAATGTACTTTGATTTTATTAGGAGAGGTGAATGATTGCGAGCCTTCAGAAAAATAGATATTTGAAGATACTGGAATTACATTCTAACTGTCAGCAATTATTTCCAATTACAAACCAAATTTTGCCTGTTTTAAATTCAATTAAAAGGCCTTCAAACGCAGCATATAGTTAAAAGAAATTTTAATAATGGACTGGGTTATTGATGATTGTATAGAACTTCATATAACTCCCTTGTTTTTCAGACATGATCCACCTACATCACTTCTGTTTTCCGTTACTTCATATCATATGATATCTTGAAATCTTTAATTTTGCATCATCTCCTTTTTTTAACGCTCCCTGAAGCCCAGGAAAAAAAAACTCCCTCAACAGACCTTGTGTGTCAATTTGACACTCCTAGCTTAAAACCGCCATAACTCTCTTGTTTCTCAACCGATTATAGCAAAATTTATAGATTTAGAAACCTCGTAATGTAATTCAAATATGACATCATTCACCTACAAGTTGTAGGTTACAAAACTTCAGTTCTACGTTAATTCATATTGTATTTTTGTAAAGTTTTGCAGCGCTCATATAATTACACAAGTAGAATTGGTAAGAAATTGGTTTTCTGGTGAACAAACATTTGAAGCGGAAATCTTGAGTTAATATATGCACTCAAAATCCAGCGCAAAGATGAATTTAAGTCCAAAAAAATCTGAAAAATTGCGATTTGACAAAAAGGTAAAACAAAACCGCTACCTTTGAAAATGCGTCACAAATTCTGTCTTCGTGTTTTGACAACCTAAAATTGTGGAATTGTACCAAATTACGTCAACTTTCCAATTCTCTTTTCAAAATTCATCTGGTGTGACTTAATCAATTTCTATTATTCATTGATTTAAAAATACAGTTACACCACTTTTTTACATTTTTTGTGGTCATGACCTTAAAAAAAAATAAATTAGGGGAGATAAGGAACAAAATGGCCACTTTAAGGAAAACGCTTATTTAACCATAGAGAATAGCTGTAATATGTTAATTGCATGATTGTTCCGTGTTCAGACACTCAAATGGTCTATTGCCTAATTGGATGAAACTTGAAAAATAGATAACAAAAGTTCAAAATGCATTTTAATTTTTTTTTGCCGAGAGTTGAAAACCAGTCACTGTAGGAGCATAATGAGAACCCCCCTGAGGCAGTATAAGCACCATTAATCAGGGCAAGATGAGCGTTTTCTGTCGGGGAATCTAGCAGCAAATTCGACTCGATTAAGTCAACTGAATAATAGAACTACTGCTTGACTAGTTTAAATCTGTCGATTTGGCCTATTGGTAAGGTGTTGGAGAGGTATTCAGTAGTCTCGAGTTCGATTCCTGGTCAAAGTGATTTTTTTTCATTTATCATTCATGATCGATGCATTTTGCACTGAACGGTGATGCGTAGATTTATCGAACATAGCAATAACAAAATAATCTAGGTCTGTTTGTAGAATTCAAAGAATTGACACATGCTCATCTTTCTGGTGTTTTGTTTGATGGATGATGCTACTAGCCGTATAATGTAACAATCAAAAATATCAATCATGAATGGTATGTGAAAAAAAAAATCCCCTCAAACAGGAATCGAACTCGAGTCTACTGAATACCTCTCCGATACCTTACCAATAGGCCACATCGACATATGAAACAAGTCAAGCTGTAGCTCTATTATTCAGTTGACTTCATCGAGTCGAATTCGCTGCTAGATTATACGACAGAAAACGCTTATCTTGCCTTGATTAATAGAGCTCTGTTCGCCCCGAGTCAACAAATTTAAGTAAAAACGCGTTTTAAAATTGATTAAAGTTAAAATTCCAAAGTTTTATGATGGTGAAAATTGAGAAACATTGTGTAAATCATGTTGCAATGCGTACATTACAGATCAAGGTGGTTTAAAGGTCATTAAAGCTTATTTGGTGGTGCTCAAAAATTATAATATTTTTGTCACTTGAGAACCTAGCTGGTTATTATTTTATATTTCTGTAAAGATGAAAAGGATACTTCTTTTTTAGTGAAAAATTAATACTATAGGTAGTACGAAAAAAATCCTCATGAAAATTTGTTTAAGAAAATACGTACTTATGTAAAAAAAAGGAGTGCTTATTATGCCCTGGGTGCTCTTTATGCCCTTATGTCCCCTATCCTTATGTGCAACGTATAGCTTCTAACTTCAGTGTTTTGGGCACTAAGTGAAGCTTTCTTTTGTAACTAAGAGGAATTTTTATTTTAGCATTTCACAGCTGATCCACAGTCTATCGAACCATGTTTTTTTCCGATTGTTTTTCTCAGACTTTGAACGGCGGAAAACTTAAGTGTTGTGGCTGAATAATGTCTGAAAAATATATTTTAGTTACATAACAAGGTTTCCAATACTTTAAAGTAAGTAAAAATTGGTTGAGAAACAAGAGAGATATATTCAGTCTTCCGAAAATCAATCAAAACAAACACTCAGGATGCGTTTCCTGTTGGAAACATTCAGATTGTATAATGAGATAGCGCCTCTCGCAACTGCTTCGCCTGGCTGGTATGCAATCTCGATCAGCGCTCCTATCAGCTATGCAAACCGAGTCGCGTCATTCAGAATCATCGGTTTAGCAAACATCGCATATCGGAGATGAGTGAGATACAAACTGATCCCTTCTGAATGTAGCTCACTCAGTATCTGCCTGAATTATATGAAATTCAAAATTATTTTTTGCAGGACGAGAAAAATCAAACAGTTGTGCGGGACACCATAAATTCTCAGTAGTTTTAACGTGACGGACGACAGTTTAATAAGAGAACTTGTAAAATTTGAAAAACATGGCGAAAGTGAACATCTTTCCCTCACAAACACAATTCCAATTTGATTTTGATCTTACTGATGTTAAAAAACGTTATAACAACAAATAAATTTATTAATTTGCTATATATCAAATCAAACAAAATACGCTAATGATCGGCTTCATGTATCACTCACTGTATCACATCATTCACTCCTGATCGAAGACCAACAAGATTCGCCATATGCATTGCGCATTGGTGAGATTCCAATTTGATGATGGTGCTGCACTGTTTTGACAGCAAGCATCGTACGAGGTGATCTGTATTTTAGCGATGAATTGAACGATCGATGATCGGGTAGGTCCAGTAGCAATCAATAACGAAACCCGACCGTTGTACGTTCAGTTGCGAAGTGAAATCAGAAACATTCATTGAAAATGAGTGGTATTCGGAACACTGGATATATTGGTTTTAGTCAGGAGTGTAAAATTCACACTCCAGGGACTGTAAAAAAAATTCAGGGACGAATAAGGGTTCATGATTTTTGACACTTTTTTTCGCGATCTAAAGATACACTTGGTGGCTGTTCTACGAAAATTGTTTTGTGTTTTCAGCTAGCGTTTGTTCCACACTTATCTTCGAAATATTTCACAAAATGCACAAAATGAATTGTCGAAGTAGTACAAGCAACACCACAAACAGCAATTAAGACATTCGTCTCTTGCCATAAATTTAAAGCTTTCATGAAATTTGCACCAATAATTCTTTGATTCATTGCCGAAATAAGCTCGAATAAATCATGAAGCTGATATGCGAAACATATTACCTTGGAAGTAAAGCAATAAAATATTATTAGAGCATTATTGAATAAAACTACGAACGCCCCCGCAGAAACACGAGTGAAAAACACACCATTCATCATTCCCCAAAGAACATCGTAAATACAAGTGCAACCCCCCTAATCCCCCGGATATCAATTGACGGCCATTTCGGTTATTCCGGATTTTTTTCCCGCCGTTTGCTCGCCGTCTGTTTCGGAAGAGCCTCTTCGGGAAAAACCAAATTCATTCACAATATCAATCCCCCATTCTCTGGCTTCATCGTCGTCGCTTCTGCCGCACACAAACACATGTGATCGAAGCGCCACGACTGGTTTATGCTGAAATGAAAATTCGTTTTCCACCCTGGAGAACCATCTGGAATTGAAACGCGATGAAACCGAATTTTATTGCTTCTAGTTTTAATCTTTTGGATGCATTTTTTTCCCTATTCGCTGTTTGAGCTGTTGCTCGTTGTTACTTCCGCGCGGTTTATTCATTTATTCATTCATTCATTCGTAAGTTCGTTCGTTCGTGTACTGTTTTTGGTTGATGCGACATAAAATGCACTGTTTTTTTTGTTGCGATTCCCCGTTGGTGAGTTTTGACTCTGTTGGTTTTTTTACTCTAGTATTCTGAATGTGTTTTAGTCTAACACGGCAAAATGATTCCACGGATCAAGGGAGCTATTTGGAGGGCTAAGCTTTTCATCTGCTCACAACTTCACACTGCGTGGAAAATATGATCAGCAAAAAAGAAGAGTGTTACCAATATGGAGTTATCAAATGAACAATAATAGTTATTTTTGTGTACAGTTTCAATTCACAAATTTGACTTTGGATATAAAAAATTAAAGCGCAGAGTTTTTTATTCAAAACAATTCCAATGCTAAAAATTTACCAATCTGATTATTTTGATAATTTAATATTAAATTTTACATTTTTTAACCCTTTTTTATGGTTTCGTCATTTTTCATCTAATCCATGAAAAAGACTTTTGTTTCAATAAACATAAATAGAAATTTTCTCATTATTCGTACAAAACAGTTGCAATTTTTTAACTTCATGAAACCGAGGGTTATGCTTAAATGTATTGACATTCGTCATAAGTGAAAATTAGTTTTGAAAATTTTAATGAAAATGAGTTTTAATTGTGTAATGTTTACATAATTCAAGAAATAAAAAAAAAACAAATTTGAATCTTCAAAGTTTTGTATGACTATTTGTTTCGAAGACAAATATAAGTTTACAGCTCAGTGAAAATGTTCAACCATATCAATGTGATAAAGTTTAAATTCAATCGAACTGAAGGAGTTGTATGTTTACTGTCACGTCACGACTTTGTGAATTAAATGAGTGTATTGTAAAAGGCGAAACCAAAAAAGTTATCACTATGATTTTATATTCGAAACACGTGGTGAAGATTTAATTTTCCTCATTCATGCCTCACTGCGGCCAACGAATATGATTTGTATGAGGACTGATCCTTTTTTTCCATTCTTGTCATAAATCAGGTTAAAAAATGTAAAACTTTATAAACTCGTCTTTACTTTCGACTAAGTTCCCATTTCCTGGCAATTTTTGCGTTCTCAGTAATCTGAATATCTGATCATCCTTTTCCCTGAGAATTTTTGGGAAAAATGGACAAAGGTTTTTTTTAACCCTCAACGGAAATAAAAGAAACCAAACATGTGTATATTAATGGTATTTTACATGCTTTAACCTGAAGCAGTATATTAAAGTATGTTTAGCAAACGTAAAAGCTAAAATTTTGACGAAAATTTTAGGCATCACTTATTCTTTTACATAAAACATAGTTAGGGATGCCATATTTCATGAAAATATTTTGTTCATATTATATTTTTATCACATCAGTAAAAAATTTTCTATTGTAACTGTTAGATTGTGGTTAGAGCATAGATTTTATGTGTCAATGATAAAAAGTGAAAAATTTATCTGGATAATCTGTTTTTTTTAAAGAGGCAAATAACCTGCCTGATATGGGCACTCAAAACCTGTCTCTTATTTCATAATCTTATCATTTATCATTTTGCTAAAAGCTTAAATTGAATTTGGAATTTTCAGATGAATAAGAAAGAAAAACCATTCTTGTTTACAGATTCTTTACGCAAGAGTATTAAAGTCCAATATATTTAAACAAAACTATAAAAAATTTAGTTTGAATTTTTAAATTTTTTTTGACTTTCTATACAAATCAAAAAATGTCATACCATTTGTCAGAATCGGATTACGCTCATACTGCACTGATAAAATATGTTGATGTTTGGGAAAACTTCCTCCTAATTGAAAATTGATTATACCATATTCAAATTCTAGAAACTATTGATTTTGATTTGGTTCATAACCAGGGCCGGATTAAGCCATTTGGGGGGCCCGGGGCAATTTTTATCGGGGGGCCCCTATGATTCGATTTTTTTTTTCAAATGCTATTCCAGAGAATCCAAAAAATTTCAAAAGGACAAAAGGACTGCAAAAGGACTGGATATGAGCTCTGTTTACAGCCTTCAAATTGCCATGTCTGCACAGAAGATAGTTTCTGGTACTTTCAAATAAAAATTGTTAATTAATCAGGTGCAAACATTGCGCAAGAGTTAAGACATTTTTAAACAATGAAAGCTTTGATTTGAGCTGCAAAACACTGAACTTTATTCTCTGATTTTTTTTAAATATCCTTATCACCAACTAAAATTCTATGATTAAGATGCAATACTGAACAGATATTTTAAATGATTTTAATTTCATCATTGATCATCTGGTTTGTGATTCATCGAGAAATATTTACCTCATGACAATTGGGAAGTACCATGAAGATTTGAAACATTGAATACAAAATTTAAAAAAAAAAAATGAACAAAATAATTAAATAAAAATTCCATAGAGATACAGATATAGAGTATAAGAATTCAAAACTTTTAATCAGGTTATATTCAGAACCAAAATTTGGTGTCTCAAATATAAATCATAACTTCAAATCAAGTTTTGAGAAACAAAATATGAATAAAATTTAAAAAAAAGAGATTTAAAGTAACATTCAGAGCCAAAACAGGAATTGCACCAAATGTGAATTTCAATTTTATATCTTTGGAACACAAAAAAAAACATTTTCATGAAATGTTTATGAATATGATTCTCATCAGATAAAAAAATTGTTACCAAATTGTTATTCTAAATGAGATAAAAATTTCATTCGATGCCCTTAAAGCCAAGGAGGTGTAAGTACAAAAATGATCGAATGAAAAAAAAAATCAGATTAGAGATTTAATGCTTAAACACACAGAATCAGGTATCATTGAAAATGTCAAATAAGGAATCCAAAAGAGTTTATTTAGTACCTTAAAAAATGATCCTGAGTTCTCAAAATTCAGAAAAACCACGAAATTGAACCTCAGTAACTAAAGGAACAACACAAGATTTGAAAATTACAATAAATTGAATCTCGAAAAAGATAAGATTAAAAAAATTAAAATATTCATGTTAAGAGAATAACTCAATGATATTTGCAACTTAACTATGAGATCATTTTTATAAAAATTCGAGAATGATCATTTGGAAAATGATGTGCTGACTTCAGGATATTGACTTCAGTAGACAATAAAATTTTAGTTAAATCAGTTGAAAATGTTTCATTGCGAATTTCAAACTTAGACCGAAATTAGGATGGAAATTCAATAAAGAAACTTTGTACTGTTGATTGGTCCAATTAAGACGACTACAGTTTTTTTTTTAGATTTTATTTTCAAAAATTGGGAGGGAAAAGGATTGAGAATTTATAATCCAGCGGAAATTTGAAGAATAATGATCGAAAAGTGAAAAGTTATAATAATAATTCCCGGTATTCACCCGGATAAGATTCTGAAATGCTTATCATAAAGTTTCTCTGTTCTCTCTTAGTACAGTGAGACAGTTTTGGCGAAATTAGCTGCTAGTTTAGTGCAGTAAGCAGGCTTGAAAATTTTCATTCATTCATATGGACGGCGAAACTTATTTTTGATCACTATACCCAAGAAAATATGATCAGTCATGGGTCATGTCATGACAGAAATATTCCTATCATGTGAATGAAAATACCATTCATATTCACGTGAGGTAAATAAATATCACGTATGAGAAGAGTGAGCAATGAATGAAATTTGGGAACCAAATGGAATCTTCAAAACAGGCGCAGCAAACACTTATCTCTATTTTCATTTTTTTTGAATACTATTTCTAGTTAGCGTTTGTCATACTACAGCATATTGAAAATTAGCTTTGCAAACGAAGCAGCCAAAAACTGCACTGGTTATCTATGTCATGACCAGTTTTACCCATCATGTCATGACTGAAATATTGGAGATCTCAATGATCAATGACATAATGATAAAATCTTACTTTACCAAAATTATCATTCATAACATGCTTTCATTTCGAAAAAATCCTGAACTAACGACATGTGAGGAAAAAATGGGTCACTAGTCGCAATTTTTGGCTCATGACTATGACATAATCCCGTCCCTGGCAGTAAGCATTACTTGGATAGTTAAAATAATAATAAACATTATCATTGTGCAAGACGTTTGTATGTAATGAAAATGAGGAGATGTTTTTCTTAATTTTTCCTGTTCTGTACAGAATATCCCGACTGACATGTTTCGATTAAAAAAAAATTAAAAATTTAAGATGTTTTGCCTCATATTGTTCTTAATGAAATTAATTTGCGGCTTTATCGGTGAGGGTTAAAGAGTTGAAATGAAAGACGGATAGAATATCAGAAGAAAATTCTAAGGTGGTGAAAAGAGCGAAGAGCATTTTAAATAGAAGCTTGACCGCATAATAAATTCTTTGTCCCACACCAATTAACTGTATTGAAGAAGCTCTCAAATGCTCTTCGCTCTTTTCACCACCTTAGAATTTTCTTCTTATATTCTATCCGTCTTTCATTTCAACTCTTTAACCCTCACCGATAAAGCCGCAAATTAATTTCATAAAACAAATTCACGGTGATTTCTCTTCATAATAAAAAATTGTTCTTAATTTTTGTTTCGAATTCGGTTCACATTATTTTTGTCCAGATTTTGAGTTGAAATTTTGAAAATTCAATACCGAGATTTTGATATTCCTAGCTCGCAAAATGCAGGAGAACTTCTTCACTGCTAACTCTAGAGGCCCCCTTAACTTATGTAAGAGAAAAATTATTCTAGATTTCCCGGGTGCCCATTTAGTTGTTATATTTCAAATTGTCATTCCGATTTTCAAGTTTTTTCATAGATTTGTAGAAATTGAAGTAGTATGATTAAAGGAATGTTAAAACTTTTTTTCCTTTGGGGGGCCCCCCTGAGCCGGGGGGCCCGGGTAAATTGCCCCTTTTGCCCCCCCCTTAATCCGGCCTTGTTCATAACATAATACAACAAAAAAAACATAACATAACATAACGTAATATAACATAACATAACATAACATAACATAACATAACATAACATAACATAACATAACATAACATAACATAACATAACATAACATAACATAACATAACATAACATAACATAACATAACATAACATAACATAACATAACATAACATAACATAACATAACATAACATAACATAACATAACATAACATAACATAACATAACATAACATAACATAACATAACATAACATAACATAACATAACATAACATAACATAACATAACATAACATAACATAACATAACATAACATAACATAACATAACATAACATAACATAACATAACATAACATAACATAACATAACATAACATAACATAACATAACATAACATAACATAACATAACATAACATAACATAACATAACATAACATAACATAACATAACATAACATAACATAACATAACATAACATAACATAACATAACATAACATAACATAACATAACATAACATAACGTAATAATTTTGAAGTTGATGGACCAACTCTTTAGACTTAGCTAAATTTGTCAGCTTGTTTAACCCTGACTTGCTCGAATATTTGGTATGAAACTTAAGAAAAGTCCAATCCGGCCAGGTTCTTCGGATAATGTTGAAAAAAGCCCGGATTTTACTAGATTAATTCACATAATTCGCAAAACTACACAAAATCAATAAATAAAAATTAGGCGAGTATTATCAAAATCACCATGGCCAGTTTTTTGAAAGCCTAAAATACGAATTGAAATCAGCGGATGAGTTTCGATTTAAAAAAATCAAGTAAATTTCTACTAGGTTTTTGTTTTAATTTTTCTTAAAATCAAACCACATTTTTCCGGATATTGTCCGGATTTTGTTGAAAAGTTTGAAACCGAATGCATAGATATTGTCAGAATTAAAAAAAAAAGCCTGAATACCGTCAACTGGGGCAACATGCAACAATTTTCAACTTCAATGGCTTCTAAAAAACTTATGTTCACAGTTAATCGTATCCTTTATGCATCAAAAGTTTTAAGGATGCTGGGGTATCAATTTGGCGTAGTTAAAAAAATTATTGGTTTCTTCAGTTATTTTTAATTTTCTAAAAACATGCGATTTTCACCCTCCTTAGAAAATGGGGTGACTTGCAACAAACTTTGTTTTTATTGAAAAATCTTAAGAACACGTACGAAAATTCATAGTTTTTATTATATTTGCGATGCCTTATAGACTTTTACGCATGACAACACCAATAGCAGTAAGTTTTGGGTCTGTAAAAACTAATTTTTCACATTTTTTTCTGAAAATAAGGATGCTGCATACATTTAGGGGTTTAATAATACTACGAAAAATTATACAAGCTGGAATGATAAAAGTAAATGTTTGGATGAATGATATTTAAATGTTTACAAACGCGTGATGCAAAACATTCAAATTCCAGCACATGGAAACGAGATTTACAAGGTATTTCTTTGATTTGCATTTTGTTGAATTTAACCCCAGACACCTAACTGAATTTTAAAAATATTAGTTTAAAAAAATTGGGTGATTGTTCGAAAAATATTTTTACACCAACAATGTTAGTATAACATGAGGAAACCTGTTAAAAGTTTGTAGGTAATTTTATCAAGCCGATCCGTCATACTGGGTAAAGTTTTTGTCGGCATCAAAAAATGTTAAAATTTGTACATATATTGCTCGATTTTTCAAATTTTACATAAAAATAAAAAACTTAAGACAACTAGCTTAAGATGCGAGAAATTATGTCATTAAAAGATAACTTTATTACAAAACATTAAATTAAAAATTGATTCAATGTAGTGTTATATAAATGTTGCATCGAATCCCGCTGTTGCATGATGCCCCGTTTGACGGTATTCCCGGCCCGGAGTCGTGCGCGAAAAAAATCTGAAAACCTTACAATAGACTTTTAGCAATTTGTTACAAAAAAAATCAATACTGTTTGCATTACTGTACTGTTTATTTTTGTATTATCGATACATTAAAAAAAATTAAAACATTGTTTTTAAGTTTGATTTTAATATGTTTAATGATAAAAAACGATGGAATTAAAATATTAGAAATTTTTAAATTTTTCAGCTTATTTATTTATAAGTGATATTGACAAAGACAAAAATCTGTTTTTCAGTCCTATCTTTATTATTCACTCAACACACACATCTTTATTATTGATCAATAATTTATTTCAATCATGAATAATCATTTAAACTTCACAAATTTATATGTTATTTTTTGAAAATCTAATTCATATAACTTCCGAATTCCTCTCGTTAACAAATGTTGATTATTTTATCGAAAACCTTCTTAGAAATGTATTTATTATTCTACTTTCAATCTAAAACAAAAACAAGCAGGGATTTTAAAATTTATGCTTTTGTAATTTATTGCTCCTGCCAAGGCCGTGCGAACGGAAGGGGGGATTTTGGAGTTAAAACCTTCTCCCACCCCACATGGAGATTTCCTTTCAGGTAAAAATTTCATTTCAAGAAATGAATTTACCGTTGTAAAATAAAGTGTTTTGATCCCAAAAGGTGTTTAAAAATAGGTTTAAATAAACATGTAAAAAAAATAGCTACTAATTTTAGTTTTAAACTTCGGTTGGCAATTTAATAAACCTTTTGTACTGAAACTGAAATCTTGACACGAAAAACTCTATCTCTTCTTAAGAATAAGTATTATTAAAAAGTTGAACCAAACATGTTTATAATTTGAAGCCAATCTTTGATACAAATTTCAAGTTTTCTTTCCAAATATTGTGCTAATTTGAAGTAATCTTCAAAATACCAATTTCAGCCTCAATGTTATTTTGTGTTTCTTGTTTTACTTCGTGCTCAATTCCACATTCAAAAGGGTTTTGAAAAATTACATAAGGCCACCAAATAACTTTAAAAAAATTGATAAAAATCATTTGAGAAAATTTTACACTTTTTCGACTAAACTTTAAATCAATACAATTTTTTTTAAATAAAAGTTATCAATCAATTTTCAACTTTTCGTAAGACTACAAGTAATTTTGACTTCTGCGAAAAAAATTAGAGAAGCTTTTATTTGTAAGTTTTTCCCCATAAAAAATAAGGTTATATAAGCGAGTTTTTTTTAAAGTTAAGTTTCAATATTTTTAAGAGCAAAAAGCAAGTAGTTCTGCAGACTTCGACAAAAAAATTGAAAAATAAAATAAAATCTTTTTACAACTTTTTCAGTTATGCTAGAGATTCTTTTTATAATATGTTTTCAATTTTTCAAAACTGTAGAGTTCAATTTTTTCGATCATTAAAATGATTTTCCTTTTTTCTTCAACTATACAAGTTAATGATTTGTACATACAAAAACAAGGGTTTGGCTCTTTAAAACCTTACGTATGAGCCGTTTCAAATAAATACAGTAAAAAAAATGTTTTTCCTTATTTAATTCAGTATATGATTAAAAAAATATTCCGAATCATATTTTCTCTTTCATGTAGATTTGTTAGTTTATCAGTGATAAATGATTGATTTCACTCAGCAGAGATAACTTTTTAAATTTTCAAACTCTTTATGACTGAAACTAGAGGCGAGAGACAAAATCTGTGTGAAGATTCGCCAGGACGCCAAAATCTACCAAATAAACATAGAAACGAAAATGCAAAAAAAAAGTTTTTTGAGTTATCAATTTAATTCAATGAATATAAGCTCTTAAAATAGTAAGTGCTTATATTTGAAAAAAAAATCCTTTTTAATCTTAGAAAACAAATCATTTTGTTTTCATATTTTGACTGTATTTTCAAACTAATTTACCATTTATTTAGTTAAGTTTTTTTTAATTTTCAAAGAAATTGATCGCAAATTAGAGTCAAACCATTTATTTTTTTAAATTTTGTTTTCAAGAATTTATATTTGTTTTTCTAGTTTGTATTTTTGTTTTCTGAAAACATAATCTTCTTGAAAATTTTATAGGAAAAACAAAGTTTCTACCCTTTGTCCTAGTCCGGGCCCAATATTTCAATTGACGGCAAAAACATATTCAGAGTATGAAATTTTAAGCTATATAATTTGCACTTGAATGTTTGTCAACGTATCCCTTCTTTCTAAATCTTCTTTTTTCAATCGGTCATTATTTTCAAGTCAACCTTTGAAATTCTCCAAAACTGGTTACAAGTAGCAACTTTAAAGCTAAAATTTAACGCTTTTGAAGTGCCTCTTTCAATGTTTCCATCTAAAAGTGAAATTTTTTTTTCCTATTTCTCTCAGTTTCTTACCAATCATTCAAGAAATCACTCATTATTTAAACCTGAACGTTGTCTTTATAAGCATTCAATGATGAATTGAACATGTTGAATGATTTATATAAAAAGTTATCGTTGTGAATTTCTAAAATAAAATTTTCAAGGAGTAATTTTGATAAGAAAATTTGATGTCAACTCTGACTTTCATCACCGGCACTACTGAAATAAATTTTTTTTAATCAAATTAAACTTAATCATCAACCATCTATATTGAAAAAAGTCTCCTAAGTTCAAAATGGATTTTTTCCTGAAGAATTCATAATTCAAAATACGGTTTAAGATGTGAAAATTTTAAATCAACCGTGTAAAAAAAAGACCATTCAAGTTCTGCAGCTCTGAAAATTGAAACAATAAGACATGTAACTTGACATTTAAGACCTGAGACCTGAGACTTGAGACTAGAAACCTAAGACGAACACAAGACCTGAAACCTGAGACATGGGACATGAAACCTTAGACCTGAGATTTGAGACTTAAGACATGACACCTGAGACCTAGTAGCTTGTACTAGCGAGGTCGCGAAACTATTTTTAGTCACCTTCAAGTCAAACCCTTTTGCTTGAGGAGTCGCTCGCAAGTTGAAATCGGAGCCAAACTAATTTCTCGCAGTACTAACACTAGTAGCTTGTTTAAGGTCTCAGGTCCAAAGTCTGATGACTCAGGCCTAAGGACTCATGTTTCATGGCTCTTGTCTTATGTCTTAGGTCTAATGTTTTACGTCTTATGTCTCATATCTCAGTTCTCAGGTCTCAGGTTTCTTGTTTCAGGTCTCAGGTCGCATGTCTTTTGTCTCAGGTCTCAAGAATCATGTCTCTTGTCTTATGTCTCAGGAGACTCTGCCCTTATGTGACATGTCTCGTGTCTCCGGTCTCAGGTCCAAAGTCTCATGTCTCAGGTCTCAGGTCTGAAGTATCAGGTCTCAGGTCTCAGGTCTCATGTATCAAGTTCTTAGTCTCAGAGCTAAGATTTTCCCAATTTCCGGGCAATATCCGGACTTTTTTCATGATATCCGGGCAACCGGGCCGGACCGGACTTTCTCGAAATTTTGCATCAAATATCCGAGCAAACCCGGATAAAACCGGGCAATCTGGCAAGCTTAATATATACGCACATGAGCAGACATCTGTTTTATATGCGCTAAAACAAATTTTCTGTGAAAATCTCTTACAGTGTTGAAAAAATGATTTTTCAAAATAAGAGTAGTCAAAAAAGTCTATTTCCGAAACCGGGCGGGCTAAATGTGCATATTTCTGTTTTTAGCTATATTTCAGTTCCACTTGCAATATTTTCGTAAAATTTTATTGTTAATGTTAGAAATTGATGCTTAATACGTCAATAATAGCTTTTTTGCATAAAACATAGTCAACGATGCCATATAGCAATATTTGATGGTAACAGTTAAAATGAAAAAATAACAGTTAAAATGAAAAAAACATGTCCTTGGATGACTGTAGAGGTATGGCGCCTCACAAAATTAAGAGATAAGATCCTAAGTAGGTGGAGACGTAATCCTAGCGACCACAATGCTACTGAGCAAGTTAAGCAGATAAATAAACAACTACAGTGTGCCAAACGAAAGGCAAAACTAGATTACCATGAACAATTGCTGAATACATCCAACACGAAAATTCTATGGAAACGCATAAATGACTTAATTGGTAAAAAAATCAAATCTGATGATCTGGTATAACAACATACAAGGACAATCAGTGAGTAACCCGCTTGTCGTGGCTAACGCTTTTAATGACTTCTTCACCTCAGCCGGACAGCATCTTGCCAATCAACACCACACATCAGGGAATATCAATGAGTATGGCACAATTGAGCGTAGCAGGAATTCCATATTTCTTAGGCCAACTACAGTTGAAGAAGTGATAACGGTCATATACAAATTAGATTCTACAAAAGTTCCTGGAGTAGACTGCTTCCCCGTTTCAGCACTTAAAACTCACCACAGAGAGCTAGCGCCTATTCTGACTTCGAATTTCAACGATAGTCTTTGTATAGGTCAGTACCCTGAATGCTTGAAACTTGCTGTCGTTAGTCCTGTGTTCAAATCTGGCGATCCCAAAGATATTAATAGCTATCGACCTATCTCTGTATTGTCGGCCTTCAGTAGGATCTTTGAAAAACTGATTGCAACAAGATTGGTGGAATTTCTCGAAGGTGAAGGCTTCCTGTATGAGTACCAACATGGATTTCGAAAAGGTGGTTCTACAGAGATAGCTGTTCTAGAATTAGTGAACAGTGTGTCACACAACTTAGACAGGGAAAAGGAAATACCTGCGGCATTGTTTTTGGATCTATCTAAAGCGTTTGACACAATAGATCACACTTTGTTACTGGCGAAATTAGAAGCACACGGAATAAGAGGCGTAGTCAACGATTTTATGCGGAGTTATCTTAACAATCGACAACAAGTTGTTAAGATTAAAAACACTCTTAGTTCTCAATCCCCGATAACTGTAGGCGTGCCTCAAGGGAGCAATTTAGGCCCATTACTCTTCCTCATTTACGTGAATGATTTACCAAAACTTCCTCTGTGTGGTTACCCAAAACTATTTGCGGATGACACGGTATTGGAATACTCGAATAAGGATGTACAAACAACAATCAGTGAAATGAAGAAAGACCTTGACATTGTAGACAAATACCTCCAAAATAATTTGTTAACACTAAACACTGCTAAAACTAAGTTTATAGTTTTTCGGGGAATTAAAACTAAACTGCCTCCCCATCCACCTTTGATTCACAAGCAAAACGAAATAGAAGAGGTCTCCAACTTTAAATATTTAGGTGTTCACTTGGATAACCGTTTATCCTGGAAGCTTCATATATCTAACCTTATAAAAAAATGTGCTCCTATCTGTGGAATCATTCGTAAATTTTCATATTTCATGCCAAGACATGTCTTACTGAAACTGTATAATAGTTTTGTACACAGTAGATATACGTACGCTATAAGTGCCTGGGGACACACAAATGTATCCAATCTATCGATATTGAAGGTCCAACAGAACAGATGTTTAAAATCTATGTTTAAACTTCCTCTCATGTACCCTAGCTTAGAATTATATAAACTGTCAGGTCATAATATCCTACCAATAAGCTGCTTGAGAGATTTGCAAACGTTAATCATTATGCACCGAATTGTAAAAACTAAAAACATCCACCTCAATTTTAATGTACAACATGTAACACATAACCACAACACCAGGTTTATTGATAGGTTATTTGTTGAAAATTCTTCTACAAGAGTTGGAGAAAGAAGATTAGCCACAACAGGCCCAACTTTGTACAATCGTCTGAGTAGAGACATAAGGAATAGCGAAAGCGTACCCATATTCAAAGCCCGTGTAAAAAAATTCTTCAGAAATAATCTATAGCGGCTAATGTAATGTAATGTAAGCTAAATTATACTAAAATCTAATCTTTGTTAACTTAAATAGGAACCTTTTAGAGGAACGCAAGTTCGTTAAGGTTTTCTCTGAAATGTTATCTTCATCAAATAAATATCTAAGTAATTAAAAAATAATAAAAAAATTTGTTTGTATCGTATTTTTATCATATCAGTATTAATCTTTTCTATTTTCACTGTGAGATTGTAATTGACCCATTCCAGCGTGACGTCACAACGTTTGCAAAACAATTTTTTGGTATATTGTATGTAAGTTTTACAGTTCATATCGCACATTGTTAAAAATTGTACATTATAAGGTCAAAATTTAATTCTCTACAATTTGAAACCAAAAGTATATGTATAGAATAAATAGTTAACAAAATATAAGCAAAAGGAATCGTGACGTCACAACGCGCCTCTTTTTCCAATTTTCAGTTTTTTTTACAACGCCGCATTTTTCTGCTCTTCTATTTGATCAAATTTTATGAAAATTTCAGGAAAGTATCGATTCATTACAACCAACAAATCGATGTTTTTTGTTTTTTCAAATTTTGATTTCAATTTATTTTAGAGCGATTCAGTTTCGTGACGTCACAACGCACCATTTTTTTTGAGCAGGGTTTTGCAAAGCGTTGTGACGTCACGAAATTTTATGGTTAGCTACATGAAATAAATCAAAGTATAATCTTAAAATGAATGCTAAATTGACTTAAAATGCTTAAAAACTTAAAAAATAATGTGATTTGGTGATGAAATCGATCCATTTATTCCCAAAAATTAAAAGGAATTAAATCTCGAAGGCCATTTAAGCAGATAAGGTTTGCAACACTGCTCACATCAATTTTATTTGAAGTTTTTTTGTGCGATCATGTGAATATTATTTAGGACAAAACTAAACTAGGAAATATTCATTCGTAAAAGCGTTGAAATGTGTTTTTGAATCTTTCTAATCTTTAATTGCAAAGGAAAGGAAAAATAAATGATAATTTCAAAGTCTTCGATCTTTTCAAAGATAGTTAATCGACACTAGAATGCCTAAATCAGCCATCTTATGAAAATCTTATAAGTTGCAAGCTTAAATAGATCCTACGCCTAACACAAAATCCAGTGCCAAATTTGGGGATTGGCCCACGGAACTAGAGGGCACAATGAGCCTAAAATTTGTATGGAATTATGAGAAATTGGGTTTGGAAGGACATGAAAACCAAGTTATGCACCAATTTCTGAAGTCCCTATCGGCTGATTTGATTTAATTATAATCATTCACAAAACTTTCATTATGACAAATAGCTTATCTCAACATCTCATTTCGACAATGGTTTAGTTAAAAAGGTTTTTAAGTTTCAAAAATTAGCTTCTGATGGGTCAAATACATAAAATACCTAATCGAAACGCGTTCCTCAGATGAAATATTTTCATAATCCAAACTTCGAAATACTTAAATGAAAAGAACAATTGGTTGATAAAGACCTAAATTATTGACGAAAAACGGTTTTTTTTATCATGCCGAACAAAATCTACATAATTCCATACAAACTTCAGGTGCGTTGCGCAACCCCTTTCCTTAGAATAATCTGATCCAAATTTTGCATGAGACCTTGTACATATTTGAATTTATTTAATTTTGTAATTCAGTTCAAAGTCTTTTCTGTGAGATTTTATGTGAACTCGGGGTTCGATTTGGATTTTCTAGTGACATTCTTTGAGGTGGAAAATTCAAAAAGGGCAGTTTAAAATAATTTAAATAATTTTATTAATTAATTTTCTATCAAAATCTTATAAATTTTTAAATAAAAAAAGTTAATCTATAAAGTTTACCATGTTCAAAGACTTTTTGAATCTCATTACATTTATTTCATGGAGCTTATTTTGTTTTAACATAATGCCAGAAAGAAATAGAAGCTACTAGTGGTGTTTTTAATTCTAACTATGTGAACTATATATGAAGAACTTGATCTTTTGCAAGATTTTATTCAAATCACAGATAACTACCTACTTTATGATTCACAAATATTCTTTTACAAAATCGATGAGGATTTCATTTGTTTGATTGTTTGTTTATTCTTGAATCAAGCGTTTTTAAGCGCTGTTTTATATGTTTTATTAGAAATGTTTAAAAACAACTGAGTTAATGCAAAAAAAAAAAATATTTTCTTTAAAAACTTGATAATAGAATTCGTTTATTGAAGCACATTGTTGTGTTGAACTTGTATTGAAGAAATACTATCATAGTGTTGAAGTAAAAAGTCTTGAACGTTTTCGAAAAAAGTAAATAAATTTTCGTGACGTCACAACGCATTCTTTACCCGGGTGCAACTCACAACATGCTAAACCGATTTTCAATCTAAAAATTGCATTAAATTTCATTCAAAAAGTTTGAAGAGATCTCCAATTTTCGACAATATGTGAAATTTCAGTAAATCATAAATTTAAAAACAGTAGAATTTTCGTGACGTCACAACGCTTAAAAATAGATACCTTTATTTACGATTCTAGAGCGTAAACCTGCAGTGACTGTTATTTATCTTATATCCTGCTTAAAAGATGACTTTTTTACCATCATTTTGCAATAATTGTTTTTGACATAGCTAGATTTTTGACAAAGTTATGTTATAAATAAAGAATATTTGCAAAAATCAATTTAATTTCATACTAATATTTTTAAATTTCAACGTTTACATACTCAACTCTAAAAAAAGGTAGCTAAAAATCTTTTCATGGAAAATGACACTCAAGAAATAACCTTTCTAACGCTATGCCATTTATCTTTGGACATAATTTTTTTCTTTCATGCCATGTGTCAAAAGCGGAATACACTCAAACTGCTCTGATTAGATATGTTAATCTATCAGTCATTTCGTAGACTGGCTGTATGCGTTTATTACCCAATATGCCCATTTGGAAACACTTTCCCCTACACGAATAATCAAATCACGGATAATCGAGGCACCGGATAATCGAATCTACATAAAATCGAGTCCACCCTGTATTACAAGATACATATGAAGATCAACAGTTTGAGTCGAATTTTACTAGTTTTTGGTGCCATGTACTTCACATTTGAACACCACCAGCTGTTTTTTTAAATGTTGTTCAAACTTGAAAAATGCTGAATATTCAGAAGGAGCCCACATGAATTGTTTTCGGAATTCTAGCAAGAAACGGTTTAATTTCCCTATCTTAAGGCTTGTAAAAATGCGCATTGTTAAAACAATCACGTTCCAAATGTTTTTCCATCGCAAAAGAAATTACAAAAAAAAAAATCCGTAAGATGCGAATCATCTCAACACCTGCATGCCCACCAGCTGAGGTGTGAGTGTCTGTCTTTGGGAGTCTTCCAAAGTCGACCGCTCACTCCCTTTCGTCGTCTTCCTTTAATAAGACAGGTTGGATGCCAACTTTTTCAATCATTACCAGCATACCGAAGTCTATGCCGCGGATTACCGCCGCATCAGTTAAGTTGATCCAGCTTGTGTTGATTTCATTAAAGAAGTTTTGGTTATGAAATTTTTCCAGATAACTTAACAACACAGGCTGGCTGGGGAGATAAAAGTTGTTCAAATGAATGGAATACGATCAAACCATAGGTTAGTGTTTCTACTAGGATAAGGATTTGATGGAATTCAGTTGGATATTTAAGGTAAGTGTCAAACAAAATTAGGAAAGCAATAATTTTAAATTAACAGCATTTCAAGCACATCCAGTAAGTTTCTCGCCAGTCACATGGCCAACAATTCATACGTCTTGTTCTGCTGGTGAAAGCTTTCGTGTAATCACATGAAATATCTGCCGTTGACAACCGGCTCACGCAATTGCTTCGTTGGCCCTCCCACACTCCATAAACAACTTAATTAATCGGCCCACCGTCAACATTTTCCGCCCGACCCGCCCTCTTTTAGCCACGCCCCTCTCCGGAGGCGCTTCCCTCGTAATGAAAATGAAAAACAGATGTAATGCAGTCTTCTGAAAATCAATCAGAACAAACACTCAAGATACTTTTCTAGTTGGAAACATTCGAATTGTACATTGGGATATCGCCACTCACAAGAGCGCCTGTTGACTGATACACACACTCGATCAAAGCTCCACTCAGCAATGCGAACCGACTGACAGCGATCCGAGTCACTCGATTTGAAAACATCGCATATCGAAGATGAGTGAGATACCAACTGATACAAGCTGAATGTCGATCACTCTTGAATGTTGTTTGAATTGATATAGTTAATCAAAAGAATACAAAATGAACGTTACACAGGCGGAAAAAATTAGGCGGGTTGTGCGTGAGGTTACAAATGCCGAGGGAAGAAAAAAATATCAGTGTCTAGGAAATGGTACAGAAATTTTGTGCAGTTATGCGCCGGAAAAGTTTGTCCCCGGAAATTTTAAAAGGCACCTTCAATCGCACCACAAAAGTGTTGCAATGGAGTTGGGCTTCCAGGAGAAACCTGCTGGAGAGGAGCCACCGGCCAAACGACAAAAAACAGCAGCACGAGTTTCCGTCAGTATGGCTCGAACGGACATCGTACGGGGGACTCTGCTATTGTTGGCGGACAACAATTTGCCGTTCCGTTTTGTCGAGTGGGAGGCTACCACTCTGCTTATAAAACCATTATGGGATGCAGCTGGACTGAATTTTAGTTGCGATTCGGTGAAAGGTTTTATTCGAAAAGCTGCTGATATTTTACGCAATAAAGTAAAGGCAGAATTAAAAAATGAAATACTACACTTTAAAATAGATTCGGCATCTCGCCGGGACCGGTCCGTTTTTGCTATCAATTGTCAATTTATGACAGAAGATGGCAAGGTAAAGATTCGCCATCTCGGTAAGAATTTAATTTTTACCTTAAATAAAAGAATTTCATTTTATTACTTTGTGTTTTCTGTTCAGATGGTTCATAAAATTGTCAACAATATTCTGCTTATTTGAATTTTAAAGACTTATTATAAAAAATATATATATACTTAACTCAGGAGAAACTCAAAGAGAACGAATCGTCAAATATTAGATGTCTATGTGTTAATAAAAGAATTTATGCTAACCAAATTAATTTAATTTCATTTAAATAAACAAGGGAAAATTTTTGAACTCTCAAATAGAATTTTTTTTAGTAATGAATTAAAAACGGCATTTTGATTTACATGTTGGTCTACTTATTACATTTTGATTCATCATGAGATCTATAAATAATTAAAAAAAAACGGAAACAATACTATTAGGCTTCTCTTCATTGAAATCTTCTGTTTTGCCTAAATCTTTAAATGTATATGACAAAGATAAATTCTTTTATTTTGTATTTCACTGGAAAGTGTAAAGCATAAATATAGGTTCTGAATATGGTAATATAATATATAGAGGAGTGTGGGGCCACTTTTTTTCTTTGCCTCATTAGTTTTTAATTATAAAAGATAAAAAGAAAAAAGTTAACGGAAAGTTTTTCTTTATTTTACAGGTATTATGTGGCCTTTTTTTTAGTTTTTCAATAAATTAATTTTCTCAAGTTGATGATGATGGGAATTGAATCGAGGTTTTTATCTCAACACACATCTGAGATATTAAGAGTGGCCCACTTTTCCCTATGGCTTACGTTACCCCACTCTCCCCTATAATATAAGATAAATATGGTATCTGAAAACTGGGATGTTTACAAAAATAATCCATTACCATTATCTATTATTTTTTATGTTAATGTTGTTTCTGCTTATTTAATTTCCTATAAAAATTTTATTATCTTTGAAATTCCTGTATTTGATTTACACAACAGTACTGTAATGTAAACTCTGTATCAGGGCCGTAGGAAGAACCGTCTTATGGCCCCTCCATGGAGGGTTTTGAAGACTGATTTTTTTATTTATAATTTTGCTAAAAAAAAAAAACATGAATGATAAAAAATTGAAAAATTATTTTTAATTACTATTTTGTCATGCGTTTCAAGATCTTTTAAATTAATAGTTTTTCGTATTGAATCGTAACATTAACATTGAAAAAAAAAAACCTAACAAATTTAAAACGGTATACTTAATTTGTGAATAAAAGAAGGAAACTTACTTATTATTGAAAATGAATATATGAGTTTCGAAAATCATGAACCAAATTTTAAACAACAATTTGAGAAAAAAATTCCAATGTTAATTTGTATATGGAACCAAATCTTCCGGTAAGAGTTTAATCTCATTTACAATTTAATATTTAGAACTGAATTTAAATAAATAAATGAGAAAATTTTGAAATAGCTGTAGCAGAATTCTGAACTTGAGATTACTTTTTAAGGTTTTAGTTTTGATTCAAGATTGTTACTCTTGAATAACTATACTCAGTTATCAAAATTTAATTAAGAATTTAAAATTTTGAGTGTAGAGCAGAATACCTTACTTGCTTTTCCCGTTTGCTGATGGAGAGGGGGAGGGGGGTTTATCTCCCAAAACCCTTCCACTTCCTATGGCCACGGGAAGAATAATTTACATAATAATAATAAATAATAAATTTACAGATGATGTTTTTCAAAAGTTTTAAAACAATCAGATTTTTAGACCTGATGATGGTTGAATCTAATAAGTAAACCGAAACGTTTATTTCAATGGAGTTTTTATATAAATAACTAAGCAATATCAATAAATGAAATAGTCAAAAATGTATCTTTCATATCGTAAAATTTCAGGAATATTGTTTGACACCCTGATTAACAGTTTTTGTTTCTAGCTTGTTACGAAATGTCAGACCGGCAAACCAATGAAAACTTGGCCAACGTTATTGAAGATGTGATGAAAATGTATGGGATAAATCATAAACAGCTATGTTCCGTAGCCAGCGACAACGGTGCCAACATGTTGGCCACCGTTAAATGGATAAACCACCTCATGGAACAAAATACACCTCTTTCGCTGGATACTCTTATTGTAGACGACAATGAGAGCGAAAATGAGATCGATGCTTCATATATTGAGGATGAAAATGAAACAGAAAATAATATCAGTTTAACAGAAGCAGACGACTATACCGGAAATGTGTCTGTCATGGACTCTGACGATACCAGTTTTGTATTATTTCATCATGAAGAAGCAATTAACTTTCCGGGTAAGCATGCGAGTCATCAAAAAGGAAGACTTATATCAGCACTTAGTAAAATCCACGTGATTTTACATGATTTAGCATGGGTAGAAGGGAATCGGGCAATAACATTTAATGGTACAGGTTATTTTATGTAATGGTACAGGTTATTTCATGTAATTCTAATTGATTCTACTTGAAATATAAATTCACTTCTCCGATGGAATGGAGATTTACATGTCGCTTGTTTGTTTATAGTGAATTTACATTTTCAGTCTTTTTTTTCAGCCATCCAGAGCCGCTTTAGGAAAAACTACACCAGTGAGAAGGGATATGATGAAAAAGGAGTACTTTTCTACTGAAGAAAAACCAATCTGGGAGTCATTCTAATCAAATTTATTCAACAATGGCTCGAAATCAGAAACTAGTAATAACTGCTGAATTAATTGACATTTGTTGTGTTGTGTTATGCTTCTATGCACATGGCCGGTTCTTCCTCAAGATAGATTAACTTCCGGGGTACTACCAAACAGGTGCTAATGTGTGAAATCTTCCTCATATTTAACACCGGCATTTATGTGAACTATCTCCCGAGTTTTTGCAAATCTTAATCACTAAGGTTGTTTCCGTACTTTTTCGATTTATCTTTCTCTGTCGTCTCTGTGAGCGCATCGTTGCTGCTGGCCCTGGGAAGCAAATAGTTCGTTTTCATGCAGGAACCGTAGAATTCAGTTTGGCCTAAACGTTCACTGATTCCGGTGAGAGAGATAGCCAGATGATCTATTCGAAAGAACTAGAGAAAGAGAACTCAAATTTATAAATATTTAAAACAAACAATAGTTTTACAGCTTTACCCATTGTTGCTGCCTGTCTGTCGTTCTTAGTCGCAGATGAAAAAGGTTTATTCAAACTTTCTGGTTTCAATAATTCCCTTCTTCGCTTTTGCTGATGGAAACGGCTCATTGGCCTCAGTAAACTGGTTCTTCCCGATTATCCCAACTTCATCTGAAAAAAGAGAAAATATATTTAATTATTCTGATAAAAACTAGTAAAAACTTTTCACTTACAGTTGCTTATTGATCGATGTCAATTCAGCCTTGTTCGCCACACTCTTCGAGAAAGGTAGTCCCCCGAGCATTGCCCCTGCCGACCAGCAACTTCAGCGGATATAAATGCACGCCGGAATTGGCCGTCAACAACCGTTCAATGCCTTGTTACGTTTTGCCCGAGTTAGTCGGCCCCGAATTGCTCTTTAAATCTTCCACACATTCCAAACGGGGAAAAGTCTCCTTAACATGTCGTGAGTACAGAAAAATATCCACATCATGGTACCCTGATGAATGTTACTGAATTTCGCTGGCCCCTGTTCCATCGTCTCGAGGCACTGGTGCTTTTGCAAATTGGAATCGATCCCGTACTTCGAAGAAAAATTTGGTCTCCTTCCGGTTGCTGCATTTCGGAATCGTTTCTAGGCTCTCCGTTTTGTCCAAATTGCCTCCGTTTGGCACAGCTCCAACATCATCCACACTGGGCCTCGAAAAACCGGTTCTCACAGTCACAAGTATCACGGTAGTCGTTTGCAATTTTTTCAGAATTTGCGACGTTGTTTACTTTTATTGCACTGAAAATTAAAAATATCTAAATTTGTGATCTCGTGTCACCCAAACCTAAATAAGTTTATTTCAAAAAGTCGCAACAACAAAATAACTTATATTTATATGTGCTGCGTCTGCGGGTTTCAAACAAAGGTTTCAATTTTGAAAAATTATGTAATATTACTAATAAAAAGTGTAAAAATAAACTTGTTAAATGTTAAAATCTTCAAAGAGATCGCGAATATGTCATATTTTGGTAGCAGCAACAAAAACTTCCTCTTATTCATCAAATTCCATATCATCATCTTCAAATTTGGTAAACTTTTATAACTTACTGACAAACTTTGTTCAAATCTTAGCAAACGGTTATGACAAAACATTGATGCAAAATTTATTTAAAATCACTTGTAATTTTTTTTAAACTTGGCATACAACGTATATAGCCCTATTTGCCGCTAGTAATATTCGTTTTATAATTCAGGGCGTTTCACAAACACTTTTTAATTTTGGGAACATTAACATTAACATTGGGAATATAACGCTCCCGATTTTAAACTCAAAATTAAGTTCTACTGTGGATCAAACCATAGTTCCATTCTATGACGTTTAGGTTGAGCTTCTTTGGATTCCTTGCGACGATTCAAAACGGAGTTCTAACTGCGAACTTGAAATTATTCCGTTTTTTTTCTACCCGCTGAAAAAAACTCTGTGTTGGGTTGACTTCAATTGATATATTTATTTGAGTCCTTGCTCGAAACTCCGAAAAACGAACCAGTCTTTGCTTTCTTTTATGATCGGAAAAATCGAAAAAAGCTTAATGTTGAGTTCACTTGTCTAACATAATTTTGCGTATGCCAATTCAATTTTGAGAATGTACAGCTCAATTTAGAGTTTGAAATCGAGAGCGTGTAGACGGAGAAAAAAGTAGGCCAGATGCAGCGTATATGTTAACAAAGGTGTGCCTTCGCCAACTACTTCATTCAACAACTAATATAATTTATGTACAAGAGAGAGAGCCGTTAAAAACTCGTTTAAGCATAAATTCATACATTTCTTACGACTTTATTCTCAGATTATTTCTATCACCATTTGCTGACGCCCAAATCTTTTAAATTTGTCAGAAATATTCATAACTTTCAATCGAAATCTTTACCAACACATGCAAATTTAGCTAAATGGCTTTACCTGTAATATTCCCATTCATTCAACTTGCTTGTTATGGTATTTTTTCATTGATAAGACAAAATAACTAGAATTTACTTCGAAAGATTAGCGGTTTTTTTCATCGTAAAATTTTCTAAAACCTTCAACGAGAATAAGGATTTATTCGGTACCTTGGTCGTGGTACAGGAAGGTTTTTAAGCTTTAGCAAAGCTGAGAAACGACAAGTGAGATGATCGTTCGAATTTCAATTATATAATTACCACTGTTTTATTTAATGAATTTCGAAAACTGTTAAGAGGATAAAAGATTAAGTTAAAATTTAAGGGACTGTTTTTTTTCTAGCAAAATCTCCGATGAATGAATCGCCATCATTATTAAGCTGCTTGCTTTACTGATTCTTGCAATTTCCAATTTATGCGGTTTTAATGTTTTGTAGATTCATAATAATCTGTAGGAAACATTTTTCAAAAGCATCAATAATCAATTTGACATGGGAATTCCACTGCACGCTTTTACATACCAGGTGTCTGGACACAGTTTATAAATTCTAACGTGAAATAAAAATAGATTGCACAGCATTTTCATTCCAAAATCATCAAGACAAAACAATCGCGATGTTATTCAAGAGCAAACGAAAAAAAATTTCCGGAAGTCTGTTTTTCTTGCAAAAGAACGTTAACATGTGTACCCATGTCAAGACATGTGAAGTCCCTTATGATCAAAAGCAATATGACTTTGTACGCATGTAAATGCAAACACACAACGCAAACAACAAAAAATGGAATTTCACGTGTATTTCACCTGGAAAAACTTGTAAATTATAAAGCATGTAATGACCAGTAAACTGGTGTACATGTAATGACACATAACGTGAACAAATTGGCGAATTCACATGTAATGTCACATTGCATTTTTTAAACTGTGCGATTTTAGTGAATGGAGATTTACATGAAACATGGTTTTAAATTTACATGAAATCACCCGATTCCTTTCTACCTATGCTCTTACACGTAAGGTTACATGAATTTTCTAAACTGTGGCTATTTGTTTGTGTTTTGTACATGTCTCTTCAAGCAATTTACGTTTTCGCTTTCAAAAACTTAGAATTACGTGAAATGTAGTATTACATTTTTTTTTCTGTGAGTGTAAAACCTTAGAAATCCCATGGTATTTTTTTCGATTGACAATAGATATCAAAAATCTAACCTTAGAGGAATCTTAAATAAAGGCCTTTCAACATTGGTCAAAATCATCATCATTAAATTTGTTCATAAATTTTTGGAATGTATAGTTGAAATAATAAAATAAGTTTTAATACTTTTTAAGTAAGCCTTATGTTTTATTTTATAAAGAGTGGAAACTTTGCAAGCCCATCAAAATGAAAAAAAAATAATCGGTTAACATTGTATGCAATCGAAAGAACGTTAAATATCTTGAGGTCAAAGTCTAAAATTGATATAACTCGACTCTGCTGACGCATTTTTGATTCGATTTTCAGGTCATGGTCGTCTCCCCGTCGAAAGCATCAGGTGTGCTGCACACACCGCACAATTATGTGTGTGGGATGTGTTGAAGCACTATCGGAGCCGCCTGCAAAATATTAATAACACCTGTAAGAAAATGCGCCATAAAAAATTTCGCAAGCTTTTCGATCTACACAAGGTTCCATTGCCCCCGAAAGTGAATGAAACAAGGTGGAACGTCTGGTTCACACTTCTGAAATATTTAAAAAATATTAAAGAAAGATCGTTTTTCGAAATTTTGGAAAGTCAGGAAAAATCTTTTGGTAACAATTTTTTAATTCAATTGGATTCTATTTTTCAATACAGAACTAGAATCCAAGTCAAAAACGATTTTATAAATACATTTTATTTATTTTGTTCAAATTTTTCAGACCTTTCCCGCCACTGGATATTTGTGTTTAACTTCACAGAGGCGTTTGAACCAGTTTACAAACTGACCATAAAACTGCAGAAGGAACAAGTACCACTTTCAGATTTGTATTCGTATTGGCTGATATGCCAGTCGGAACTCAACAAAATCAAAAGCACAAATCATTTAGCTGACCATTTGTTCCACGCACTAGGGAATCGGTTTAAAAAGTTGAGCAGCAACATAATTTTTAAAGCGTGCTGTTTTATAGATCCACGCTTCAACTTTGCTGGTTCAGGAAGGCTAAGTTTTGAAGACAAGGCGCTAGTGAAGGTTAAAAATTCAATTTTTTAAACTCAATAATTTAAATTTCATTTAAATCTTTACAGAACTATTTCATGTCGCTTAACCGTGTGATAGACGAATTAGCTCGCACAGAAAATGCATCCGAAACGATTAACACACCGCATGAGGCAATGCAGGAGGCTTGTGACGTGGATGATTTTATCTCCGACTTATTCCACGAGGGTGGCAACAATTCGCGCTCAACAATGTTGACCGACAGCATGTTGACCGAATTGACGAAACTTGAAAATCGTGCGAAGGTTAATATCGGCGCTTCGCAAACGCAACCGTTTGATGTATTCAACTACTGGAACGAGCAACGGTACACGTATCCAAAAATGCATAAAATGGCGAGAGTAGTGCTATCAGCACCTTCAACGCAAGTTTCGGTTGAGCGGTTGTTCAGCCGCTTGAAGGACCTTCTCACCGACAAACGAATGCGCATGGATAGCGAAATAATGATGAACCTGATGATGCTTAAAGCTAATAAGGATTTGTTGCACGATGTCGTGAAAGACCTTGAACTAGTTTTGTTTTAAATATAATATATATAATTTTACATTAAGTTTGAATCATTTATGACTAATGACTATTATAAATAAAAAAAGCTGTCTGTCACTATAAATTTATATTTTTTAATCTGAACAAAAAGGAAAGTATTGAGTCTAAAACATAGATGCGGTATTTTTTAAACATTAGCCTCACAAATATGCAAAAAAGGTAACGAAAATATCAATTTCAAAAATGTTATATTCAAATATAAATATATGTTTTTAAATAGGGGAGATTGGGGTAACGTAGGCCATGGGGAAACGTGGGCCACTCTAAATATCTCAGCTGTGGTTTAGATAAAAATCCCAATCCAACTGTCATCGTCGTCGCTTTGCGTAATCATTTTTTTCTTATGTTGTTGACTCATGTACGCATCACATGCTTCTTTTATGTAAAAATATACTTAAATAATTAAACAAGCACCCGCAAAATTGCATCCGTTGCGCAATGAGAATTAAACAATTCAAGAAAAAACCTATCAAGACTTGAAAACTTTGAATAAAAATACACCTATCTTATGTAAATTTTTCTGGGAAATCGAATGGTGGCTGTTTGAGCCACCGCACGATTCGGAACATGGAGTTATGGCTATTTTTACCCACAATTCCCCTACATTTTTTTATTATTTAAAAAAAAGCATGTTCGGACTTCAAAATTTTGAACCAAATGAGACGAAACTTATGTGATTTTTTTCAAGAAATTGAATGGAGGCTGTTTGAGCGATCGCACGATCCAGAAAATGAAGCTATGGCTATTTTTCTCTCAATTCCCCAACATTTTTCAAGTAGTTAAGAAAACGCATGTTCGGACTTGAACATTTTGAACTAAATAAGACTTATCTTGTGTGGAATCCAACAAAGGCTGTTTGAACAACCGCACGCTTCAGAAAATTGAGTAATGGCTGTTTTTACCCTAAATTCCCCTACAATTTTCAATTATTTCAGAAAAAAAACATGTTCGAACTTGAAAACTTTGAACCATATGGAACGCATCTAAAGTGATTTTTTCCGATAAATCTAACGAAGCCTATTTGAGCCACCGCACGGATTGGAAACTGGAGTTATGGCTGTTTTACCCTCAATTTCCCAACATTTTTCAAATATTTCAGAAAAAACCATGTTCAGACTTGAATTTTTTGAACAAAATGGGACAAATCTTGTATGGTTTTTTTTTTGAGGAATGCAACGAAGCCTGTTTGAGTCATCGCACGCGTTAAAAACGGGAGTTCTGGCTGTTTCACCCTCAATTCCTTGACATTTTTCAAATAGTCAGAAAAAGCACGTTCGGACTCTCACAAGATACGCACCATTTGGTTGAAAATTTTCAAGTCTGAACTTGCTTTTTTTTCACAAATAATTGAAAAATGTGGGGGAATTGAGAGTAAAAACGGCTATAAATCCATTTTCCGAAACGTGCGGTGGCTCAAATAGCCTCCATTGGATTTAAAAAAAAAATGCATAAAATAAGTCTCATTTGGTTCAAAATTTTGAAGTCCGAACATGCTTTTTCTGGAATATTTGTAAAATGTTGGGAAATTTAGGGTAGAACAGCCATAACTCCAATCTTCAATCCGCGGTGGCTCAAATATGCTTCGTTGGATTTCTAGAAAAGAATCACATAATCACATTTTCAAGTCCAAGTGAATTCCTTAGAAAAATACTAAACATGTCCGAACATGCTTTTTCCAACTATTTGAAAAATGAAAGGGAATTGAGGGCAAAACAGCCATAACTCCTGTTTCCAATGCGTGCGGTGCCTCACATAGGCTTCGTTGAATTCCTTGGAAAAAAAACCACACAACCACGTTCCATTTTATTCTAAGTTTTAAAGTCTGAAATTATTTTTTCCGAAAAATGAGGGTAAAATAGCCATAACTCCAGTTTCCAATCCAGGCGGTGGCTCAAACAGGCTTCATTGGATTTCCCGTAAAAAATTGCATTAGATAAGTCTTATTTGGTTAAAAAAAATTCAAGTCCGAACATGATACACAAGATAGGTTCATTTTTATTCAAAGTTTTGAAGACTAAATAAGTTTTTTTCTGGGTTTACAAAATATAGGGGAATTAGTGGTTAAAAAGGCCCTATAACATCTGAAACTATGTCTAATCGCTTCTATAGAAATTTTCACTAAAGGAAAGAGGGAACCTATTGAATTTCTTCACGGTTTATACCCATTGTGCGTTGAAATCCTAAAGTACATAATAAAAATATGCTCATACCCATGATCTTAGTTATGTCATGTACTATCACGTTGAAAAAAAATTGTTGATGAAATATCAACCAATTTGCGAATCATTGCTTGTGGGGAATCGTAAGCCACATTTTTTGGGGTAACTTGGGCCACCTTTATTTTGGTGTTTTTATACACATTCAGAACTCAAAATATTTTATAACTATATGTTAAGCTTTCTTATGCCAAATGAAGAGTTTTGAAAAATGTTTTGTCCATTTTTTCTAATGCGATAGAGACGAACAAAAATCCTATATATGGAATTTTTTTTTTTTTTTTATTTAAAACAATTTTGGCTTAACTTATAACACATAGTGGGCCAAGTGGTGAGAGTTAAACAGACTTATAAATCAATCTTTGAATCGATGAAAAATGGAATTTTGCCGAAAAGCTCGCGTGCCAGGTTCTAGGAACTATTCGATCATACACAACTCTCATTTTATGTCCTCATCTGGAATTACTTTAAAATAAGTAAATGAATTATGAAATTTAAATTTTCTATCAACTCATAAACTTTGCACACTATCTAATCAATTTGGATTTGGTGGCCCACGTTTCCCCACAGTTTTTCAAAATCCAAAAAAAAGTGGCCCATGATACCCCAGTCTCACCTACTCTATCTCTTAATTACTGTCATAAGTTTTTTGATCAATTGAATTCCAAATGAAAAAGCGTTCAAATTTCAAACTTTTTTAAATGAAGCACTTGGTTATCACCTTAAGAGGCCAGAGCCGGGGAAATAACAGGCCCAGAGTGGGGGGTTTGTTGAAAAGAAAATGATATAATTGTCATTAAAATTTATAAGTAACAATCCTGACATAGAACATATGCCACAACCTCGAAAACTAATTCCTGTTTCAAGGTTCTGCCACATTTTTTTCAAAACTTTCTAACTTTTTATTGAAATTCAGTTCTGAACATGAAATTTTAAGTTACATTACACTCATTGCAAAGGTTCTGGTTCCAAATCATTGAAATCAATATCATGCTTCTGTATTTCATGTTTGAATTCTGTGTTTCAGATTTCATATTATGAATTATGTTTCTAGATTAGAAAGTTGAATTTGAGTTTATTCTACGAGTTTTGCTTACCGAAAAACGTGAATTTTATTTTTTAAACATCCACAGGATTTCAATAATGGAACTGATTACTAGGATTCTAGATCTCTAGTTATTTACATTGTTAGTTAGTAAGAATAGAATATTTTTAAGACTTTGAAAGCTTTCTTTATAGAACTTATTCTATGCTCAACAATGTTCCAGGCATAACTCAGAATTCTATAAGTTTTCATTTGTGGATAATGTTTCATCTAAAAGAGAATGTTAGTTACAATGTCATTTTACAATTATTTCGTACTAAGCCAGATTGCCAACATATGACGAAAAGTTTTCACTTTGCTTAACTGAAGATGAAGCTTAAGCTGAAAATTTGAATGTGATGATTTTAGTTTTTAGTTTCCTTTGAAATAAATATTGAAATAGTTGGTTGTCAGAAAACGCTTTCTAAGCAGCTGAATGGCCACTATATAATTCTAAGTTTTCATTTTTTTTAAGTATTCTTCAACCAAATCTAGTTTTTTTAAACTTATTAAGACCTTTGTTTTCTTTTGCCACATTTAAAAAAAAAATCAGAAAAAAACTTAAGTTATTTTTACTGCAGAAAAATTTTAAACTTTAAGTCTAGATTGTGCATTAAACTAAATGTTAAGCCCTTATATTCCAGACACGTTTCTAAGACCATGCCTTAGGGTACTTATGGGTGTCCATTTTTTCATGAAAACGAAATCAGATTGAAAAAAGCTTAACATTGTTTTCATTGACAGATAGTACCAAAATTATGAAGATATTCATTTTAAAGTAAAGCATATTTTGCTTAAATTATTGATAAATTACTAATATTTATAAAGACTCAAATAGGTAAGGTGAAATTTGACTTACATAAGCGATTGATATGTCCCACATGTCCTGTTTGTCAGACGCCCGAAGCTCCTCTTCTGGTAGGGAAATGCCGCCTTGAGCATACGCTGGTACTTCCATATTGGGTACAGGCCAGTATGTCTTCCTAGATCTAGCAATTTTTTGCGGCGACTGGAGCGGCTGCACATCTTTAAGCGGCCTTGCTACCGGCTGCCTTCGTGTATTTTCGAAGAAATGTTTAGTTTTCTTGACGAACATAAAAACCTGTTGGGAACAAATTAAATATTAAAAATTTTATAATAAAACGAGGAGTTGCTACCTTCTGATGCTTCGAAATTCAGCTTCAGGTGCTTTGCAATCCGGGAAATAGCCAACGAAACACGCTTTATTTGTTACGCAAAGGAGAAATTGAAAACACATTTCACACAAGCTGGATCAATCACTCACTCAATTTCTGAACCTATCACTTCTGATCCAAGCCGTCTATGATCCGCCGAGCGTGACACTCATTGGTGAGATACCGATTGGTTTATGGTGCTGCTCTGTTTTGACAGCAAGCATCGTGCGATGTTTTTCTTTCTCATCGATGATTTCAGTGACAGAAGATCTGATTGGATCAACAACACCGAACAAAACATTTCGTATGTTTCGCATTCAGTTGAGAATTCCAATCAGAAACACTCAGTGATAATGAGTGATATTCAGAACACTGATGTAATGTGATAAAAATAAATAATGAGCACATCTCGCCACTCACCGGCACAAAAACATCAACCTCGGTATTTAACCGGAACTGCCACCAGGTTCGTACACCTTCTATCTGGCCGGATACACTTTCTCCAGCTTCCAGGATATGCGTTGGCTCTAACAACCGCTGGAGAAAGATGGAGGCTACCAAGAAAACGTCCAAGGTGAGATGCACACAAGGTGCGGGGGGAAGTCGCGCACAGTCCATAAATCTCTAGATTTCAAACATAATCACGTTTTCCGAGGAATTTATCATCCCCCATGCCTCGGTACACATACATACACACCTGTCTGCCGGGCTGAGCGTGCTGTTGTGGCTTTGTACCGTTCGCGGTTTTAAATGTGGCCATCTTAATGAGGATCTTAGGAGACTTATCAACCAACAAAATTTCATAACGAAATTTTCAAAAATGAGAAAAAATACTATGCGTTTTTTTTATAAAAAAAAAAGTAGGACTAAATAGGATAATTATGAACACGGGTAATTCCGAACAAATGCCATACGCACTACTACGGGGGATGTATGAACACAAAAAGTTTTATAAGTGGTAGTTTGCAGTGTTCGGCACAAAAGCGCTAATCCGCTAATCGCTAGTTAGCCCGCTAACTTTTCGTTAGCGGTTTGGTTTTGCCGCTAAGTTTTGATTGATCTAGCGAATTAAAAAGTTCCGCTATTTTTTGGTTCCGCTAATTGAATACCGCTAACTCCCATGTATTTTTATCAATTTCTCGAATCATTAGTGAAAGAATAAACTTTTTGTCTGATTGCTTGATTGGATTCATTGGAGGAATGCGTACTGGAGTTAGAAATAAATGTAGGTTAGTGTCATTTTTTCCTCTTCTAGCACTTTTTTCGCAACATTTTCAGAAAAAAGATAACAATAAAAGATGTTAAACAATATAAAACTATTTTTAACATCCTTCAATTAGGTTTTGTCTTAAAGTGATTGAGATATTTACTTTTCACAATACAGTTTTTTGGAGATTTTACAGATAAATTTATACAAAAACTTGATAAAATCACCATAGAATGAATTGACATTGTTAAATTATTAATAATTCAGAGTACCCTTCGTTTTAAATTCATATATAAATTGTAAACATGTTCACTAGACCGCTGCAATCTTTGTATGAAAATTTCAAATTCTTAAATTATTACACCTCCCATAACTTTTTTTGGTTGGTTTAGCTGCCAAAAATAGCAATAAAAATTTTGGAAGCGATCCTGCCAGTCCTGAATTAGCGCAACGAGTTTTAATTTTTTATGGAAATTTATATGGGCAAACAAAATTTTTCATTCAAAAATCGCCAGAGATGTTCCAAATTTCCAAAAATATAACTTTGGATGAAAAATGTTCCTTGATTCTTGCATTACATTTTATGTGAACAATGCACCAACCTAAATTGTACCCCAGAAAAGATATTCAATGTTGTAATTTTTGTTTTCAAAATTTATTTATTTCATTATATCGTTTTTGACTGCTTGTTTGAAAGCTGTGTAACAGTAGGATAGAAATAAAAAATCTCAAAAAACTGTTTCGCATTGCCAGAGAATACATTGAATTATAAAGCCTTTGAAAAAACGTTTCATGCAATTATTAACAGCTCTAGCAAGTAAAGTCTGCCATTTTTGAATACTTTTCAATGGATTTAGATTTTTTATTTTGAAATGGTCATAACTTTTTTCATAAAATTCTTAGCTGTTTGTCATGAAAGCAAAAAATGAAGCTTAAGAATAGTCAAAACCAAAAATGAAAGACCGATTTCATTTCAAGCTTATTTGAATTTTCAGGATGATTTCATGTGCAAAAATTTCTTCTTCCATACCAATTTTCATACAAAATTGAAATGCGTTGCTCTAACTAAGGAATCAATCAAATCATCTCAAATTTTACACTGATGCTTGGTGACCCTAAAAGCATCGAAAAAACATTTGGGAGCATAAAGTCATTTTTTGCAGCGGTCTAATGTTTACGTTTGACAATGCTCCTGCAAGTTTGAAAACAGGTTAAAAAAATTTAATGAGGATAATGTAAGAATGCACAAAATTAAAAAAATTGCAAAAAAATTGCATACTATCTTTTTTTGCACAAAACCAATAAATCGAGTAAATTTTAAACCAAAATTTACAAAATTTGATATAGCTCCCATCGTCCACATTCTGTTTTTCGCTCTTGTAGTTGTTCGAGAATTCGTATATTTTTTTATTTGTAGAATACAGAAAAGTGATGAAATTCCCATCTTTGACAGTTTTGTTTTGCTCATATAATTGTATAAAAATTCGATCAATTTATCGAAATGCAATACTTGAAACCTTATTTATCCCTCCTCTCTCGGGGAGTTGAAAAAATCGGAGGGCGTTACAAAAGAAGAATGTGATACTTGTTCCGGCCTTAATGTTAGTCAACGGTTAGCGATTAGCGATTAGCGCTTTAAGCTTACAGCGATAACTTTTTCGGCACATTTAGCGTATTTAATTAGCGATCGTTAACTTTGAATGAGTTAGCGATTTAATTAGCGGCGCTAATTTTACAGTTAGCGTTGTTTGGTAGTTTGACATCCGACTAATAGATATAATCTGTTTCCAATCAGTTTTCAAACCCTTAAAATGTTATTTCTGTATTTTTGAAGAACCATAACCCTGTGAAACGAAAATAGTTTTTGAAAGTGTTCAATGTTTTGAATATCTGATCATAGATAATCCAGCTAAAATGTTGTTATCAACTGTTTAACATTAAGGTTTTTATGCTGTCTGGATTTTGAAAAAATTTTGCAAAATTTTATCCACACTGATTCGCAGATGAGATAAGTGTTCAAATTAACCTCATAGTTTCTGTCCTATGGGATGATTACCCAAGTAACACAGATTAAATCAATTGGCTTTTTTTATTTTTAATTGTTTTATGAAGACTTTTCCATGGTATTCAATTTTAAAAACGGTTTTATTGTAACATAGGAAATGCTTCAGTTATCGTGTGTTTTAAAACAGCCCTGAAAGTTTTGCTAAAATTTAAATAAAACACTATCTTAAGAGTGTTGTAAGAAAATTGCAAAAGTGTTGCTAAAGCTTCAATAAAATAGAAACTTTCCTGTTTTTAATAGGGCTTTGGTACCTGTTTTAATTAGGCACTCAATGCGCTTTTAAAACTAGCGTTCAAGGCCAGTTGAAAAACTGTTTTATTGGAACAGTGGATGTAATCATGATAAAACTAAATGACAGATGATTTGACAATCGAGAAGAACGGATTCACGCTTAAATTATTTGATCTCTTTTTGAGATAGCATTACCTGTTTTGAAAGGATTTTGAGTGAATTCGAATAAATGCACACTGTGAATGCTATGCTATTTTTAGAAAATTTTGCAGTTGTTTTTTTTTGAAAAAACCAAGAACAGCATTGGAATCCTTGGTCTTTTATCTCTCTTCTAAAAAATTACGGAAATAATCGATCGACGCATTTGATAGCAGTAGTGAAAATGCCAACTGCTATCGAAACGTACTCTTACCCCACCTCTGGGGCAAAAGTTCGAATGACGTCATTCATTTGGGCAAAAAAGCTGCTATACCTCATTTTTCGGAGTATTTTCAATTTTTTCAAATAAAAACTGTCTGGATGAAGGCAGCCCAAATCACTATCAATCCATGCCAGAGTTATGAATTTTACTGTTCTCGGTTTGTGATAATCTAAAAACGTACTTTTACCCGACTCGTACTTTTACCCCACCTTACTCTAACGACAGTATTGAATCCGATGCGAATTGAGTTTGATCCTGACAACATAGTTCTCAAAAAATGCCTCATTCAACATCAAATAAAGTACTTGTTTTATATATCAACCTCTGTCCCTCCCTGCGAAGTTAATCTATATTTACGGCATTCAATTCAGAGTTAACAAAATTTATTCCGGATAAACCGCCCTTGAAAATTTCTAGAAGACTGCAGCCACCGGCTTCTCCTCAGCAAAAACGGAGAAATTGAGCTTCATCACAAACGAAAACGCTCATTCTAAGCTTTCATCAGCCTTAAAAATTTTTGGATGATATAGTCAGAACGAAGACCGATCATTGAAAGTTACGATTTATTTGAAGCGTAACGCAGTTCTGATTATCGTAAGCAAAACATCCGAAGCACGTTTTATAGAAATGCTGCATACTATTAATAATAGCGTTTCCTCAACCGTTAGCATAATGTTTGCAGAAAAGTTTTCCCATGCAACCGTTTTAACAGTTTTTTACTGTTAGATACATAACCTAACTACATATTCAAAATACAATTATTTTGGGATTCACGATTCAGGCAATGTATATTAAAATTTCTTCAATCGTTATGCGTGTTAATATTAAGCTTTGAGGCCAGGGTTTTGATAACAGAAAATGATCTATTTTAAACAGTCTAAGGTTATTTGATAACAATACCTAATTTTTATTTAAAGATAATTAACCATCCACTTAGTCAAAAGAAAACAGGACAAAAAGTTGCATGAATGCCTTTTGCCAAGAAACAAATCGAAATGTTCTCATTTACTGCGACAAACTTCTTTTACTCAAAAATGGATAAATCCATCATGAGCGTTTATTCGATATAGAAAAACGCCAAACGAAGCTGTGATTCAAGGTCTCTCAAACTATTTTAAAACTATTTATTGGAATTGTTTTATAAAATCATTTTTCTAACTAGCATAAAAACATTTTAAAACTGTTTTACTACTGCTTTAAGATTTTCAATATTTACTAACTGAACGCCATTTTGATTGTGAAATTCAATCGAAATTATTGAAGCCATCTTGCTGGAAATAATATTATAATACTAGAAACTAGACATTTTCAACAAAATTGACAATGTTTGCGGTACTATTTGTTGTTTAGGTAATGAATTTCAATGCAAAAAAAAATTCCATCATTTGACGTTCCTGAAATTATTATTTTTTTAATTAAAAATATTCTTAAACTGTGTTCAACCTTGATTTTCTTTGAGACGCGCTTATGTTTTGATGCTATTTCGTATATATTTCACCAGAAATCTGAGGTTGCAGGCAGTTTCATGCTAAGATATAATGAAAATGGAAATGAGAATATTTTTAAAATATTTTAAATGGAAACTTTACCAATCACCAAATGCTTGGGAGAGTAGGTGATAACCCGAGAAAAAAATGCGGAACAGAAAGCTCCCACAGTGAAACTCCAATCAGGTTCCATGGCGTAGTTTTAAGAGAGCTTAAGAGAGCTCTGAAAGGTTTCTTAAAGCTATGTCTATCAGGTCGAAAAAAGCTATTCTGTTGGGTGTTTTAATAATTTAGCCTGAAAGACGATAACAAAACAGGGCCAACTAGTCCATATGTTAGCTTTAAAGCAGTTGTGCTTAAGCATAGAATGCGCTTTGGCTTATTAAGTAGTTTAAGAAAATAGGCTTTAGCGAGCTGTTAAGGTTGGAATAGAACTTAAATTGTTTCTTGGATATGAACACATGTTATTATAAATTTCTTGATATTTCAAATGATTTTTAACGGTCAAACCTAGCGTGAGTTTTCTTAACGTCGTATGAAACATAAAGTAAACAAAAAGTATTAGTACGAAAAAATAGAAAAACTGACATAAACTAGTCGCAACATCGTTCCATTTAGAATATTTGTAGCCTGGGTAACATATTCTAAATGTGAAATTTTATTTTTAAAGTAGTTTCCACTGCTTTTGCAGCAATTTTCTGTGAATTCTTAAGATGTTTCATACAACGTTATTAAAGCTCACGCGAAAAATGTTTTATTCATCAACTTAGGAGCCGTTCACTAATTACCTAAGCACGAATCTGAATCTCCCCCTTCTCCCTCCCTTCTTAGTTCTTAGTTTTAATTTTTTGAAATTTTTTTTTTAAATGAGATGCGGATATGCAAAAATATGACATATAGGTTGACTTTAGTCTTTGGAAAAAAGGTTTTTAACACAATTTTATGAAAAGTGAAAACAAAATTTCAAAAAAGAAAGAAGTGGAAAGTGAAAAATGTCAAGAATCTTGAATTGCTAAACTAGCAGATTATTCCGCAGAAGGTAAAAAACATACATAACATCGACCTGAAAACAGAAAGTTGAAGGATCATAACTAGCATAAAATAACAAAAAATACAGTGAAAAACAGAAATTTAAAAAAAAAAACTCAATCAGTAACAGTTTAATTTCTGCGAATGACGTTGGGCTGTTCAAATATTACGTTACACAAATATTTTCCAACCCCTCAAGCCCAGATTATCTATCCAAAATCTGCAAAGCGAAAAGCTGAAAGGAAACTATCGGTGTCAAGGATCCTCTGTAAATGAAGATATTTGCTTTCCAGTTTTTAGACATGTACAGCATTTGAAGGTTTAGCAGAAGCCGCCATCTTGGATTTCTTAATGGCGTCGGATAGCGAAATTTGACTTCTTCTAGTTTAGCTTTTTCTCTCAATACTCATATTGGGGGTTTCATTTGATTTCCAGTGATAAACAGCATCTAAAAGTTCAGCTAAAACCACCATCTTACACTTCAAGATGGCGTCGAAAAGAAAAAATTTGACTTCTTCTTGTTTAGCCCTTTCACCCAATATCCATATAGTGGCGGTTTAATGCGATTACATGTCATTTACAGCATTTAAAGTTAACTAAATGCCGGCACCTACATGGCGTTTCGATAGAAGGTCCAGCAGTTGATCGGCAGAGCTCGATTGCTCGTATTCGTCGGTTTCATCATGTTCACTGTGGTGAAATTGGCTAACGCGCCGTTGTACTGAAGCGAAGATTGCAGGTTCAAGTCCTACCGGTGAGCCGTTGTATCTTTTTCGAAAATTTCATGATATTTACGGCTTATGTTCTTTCGTTCTTTGGTACCTCATGTACTCTTTAATTCTTTCCATCATCTACGAAAATGCCAAAATTGTTATTTTTAATAAGAATTGAACAGTAAATAGCTTTTCACGCAATGAAACAAACAACAAATTTTGTTTAACAAAGTTAAAGTGCACAAAACCCGTATCTTTTGATTGCATTGGTTTAAAAAAAAATCACTAGGTACACATTTTGGTCAGTTGAATAAAAAAAATTGTTTCAAGAAAATAGCTTGCTGATTTGAAATTTTGATATAAATTTGATTCATTTTTTTTATTTTTACGTTGAATCTTTAACCCAAACAAAGTTTAAAAAAATTTAAGGACCACGAATTTTTTTAAAATAAAATCTTTAAAAATTTGACATTTTTTCAAAGATCGCATTTGCGGAACCTTTGAACAAGATTTTTTTAGTTGGCCCCATATAAAAGTTTGTTCTCCATATCTTTATCTACCATTTGAAGATTGAGTCCCCAGATACCCAGACAATATGCAATTTGGGAGACCCTAATACATATAGATGATTATATTTTGTAACATTTCTTGCTTCTAAAGCTCTGAAAAGCAACCTTCCAATAAAACTAAATCCGCAGCTCATTTAAATTTCATGTTGTTGGAAGAAGTATTAAGGAAATCTGCTCTTTCACCGGTTTTAAAATGCTGATTGCAGAAAAATACTGTTGAAAAATAATGATTCTCTGATTTTTGCAGCAATTAGACTGCTCCCAAGTGCGTTCTTTTGAAAGGTATTATTTATTCCAATTTTCTTAGAACAAAAAAGTTAAATCAGATCGCTTAGCTTTTAGCGACTGCGAAATGTTCGGGTCCCAAATCGTAACCATTTTGTGTCCCAATTTCGGCCCATCAACGGTAAGAAGATGTATGCGTGTTGTCTACCTATTTCGAATTGGCTTAGTTGCCGGGGACGGCTACGCATTTATCTTGTTTCAATTATGGTGCCACCACATTTTGCCTCCGTTATCACCAGGTTAGCTAACAATCTTTCCAGACGGGAGAAGAAAATCCGTTGCAGAATGTCATCCTAGCGTGAAATGCTGATGTTGAAAAAAGTTTTTTTGGTTTTGCCAATCCTTGGAATATCAATAGGATTAACTGATCGATTGAAAATTTCGGTCTGTTCAAGCATTTTTTTTTTGTTCAACGAACCGTTATGTTAAACTTCATTTATGAATTTTATTAATTATCACAACAAAACAGACATCATACAAAACAGTAAGGACATTAAAACAGAATTTTTAACAAAACAGAAACCGTGATTAAGAAGTAACTAACAACGATTGGAATTCCCTTACTGACAAAAAAAGAATACTCTCTACCCCATATTCCAAAAGTATACAAATCCGATCGGGGTTTAGTCATTTTCAAATTTGTCCTCTGATGATTTGATCTGAAAAATAATGAATACAATTGTTTTAACCGTCATAAACATTCATTAGTATTAAAATTTACCCATCATCCTCGATGTTGAAATCAAATTCATCCACCTCTAGTGGCAAAATGCTGGAATCAAGCGTACTCGGAAGCAACATAAAATCGAACGTTTCTCCCTGGAACGTTCCTTCTATTTCAATCGAGTTGAAGCGTACTGTATTGACCAGATTCGTAGCATCATCAAAGTGAGTTCCACAGCTGCTGAGGGCATCACCAGTGCAAGCCAAAATGGTACAAACCTTTACGACACTTTCCCCAGCGGATTCCCCGAATCGACGCATCCCGGAAGCCACAGCTAAGCGGTAGCGATAGAATTTCTGAAATATTTAAAAATCAATTTATTTGAAAAAAATTACACCAAATAATATTTCGACAAGAAAAATTACCTGACCCTGCTGAGGATTTGTGAAGGTATAATCTGCGGTAAAGTTGCAGCAAATATCCTTCTGACAAAGCGTCTGATTGAAGTTAGCGTTTGATACCCGGGGAAGATCGGCATACTCGTAGGAATCGATCTGATCCCTGAGGAGAGCCAGTTTGGACATTTGTGCTGGTGTGTATTTTATGACGGGGTGTCGACTGATGGTTGCCGAGGGACGATCGATTTTTGGCACTTGGGCGATGTACAGTTTTCTGTGAATGTTAACAAAAATTTATGATTAACGTTTTAGAGAGTTGCTTTATAAACAAGTCTGCAATTTGAGTTTAAATGGATTATGAAAAACGTGAAAAACATTCCGCTGTGCTTGCCGACGTTCAAACTGAATTCGCGAAGTTCAACGCTAGCCTGGAAAAGATTTCTGGAACTTGTCCGAACATTTCTTCGACCAAAGTTAGCCCATGGCCGAAGCTTGATAGCCAATCAATTAAACAACGTCGCATGGATCACTCTCTTAAAACCCCTCATGAGCCAATTATGACTCCAGCAGTTGGCACAAGGGCAACAACGTCTAAGAGCATCGCGACTGTTGCACCTCCGGAAAAATGCTTTGGATCTATTTAGCCAGACTTCAAAATACCGTGACGGTAGCTGATATCGAGGACCTTGTCAAGGACTGCCTATCCTGTGATGCTACTGAGGCACAGCTTTTGGTAAAAAAAAAGACTCCGACTTATCCCAACTCAAGTTGGTCTCTTTTAAAGTCGGCGTTGACTTAAGCCTTAAACCCGCGGCATTAGACGCTAGCACATGACCTGCTGGAGTGCTATTCCGAAAGTTCGAGGATTCTGGCTCAAAAAACATGTTCAGGCAATCTTTCCAAGTCCGCCATTTCCAAAAGGCTCTCACAAGCCAAGCTACACCGACAGCTGCACCCAGTCGATTTACTTCTACTGAGAGAACCGGTACTCCGGGGTTCTAACCCCAGCTTCTATAAGCGATGGATCCTCAGTTCACCTTACCCCGCTTCGACACGACGACGACGACCCTACGTCTGCTCTTCTTCGCACCTACAATGGTTCTTTACCGGGACGCAACGAATTGGGCATTTTGGAGACCTCGGAGCACTTCGACTCAGTCGCGCTGATTCCGACCAGCGTCATCAGTCGTCCCGGCCTTGAGTTCGATTTTGGCGACGGGGTTCTCCAGCCTGCAACTACAGGCAAGTATCCATTTTATGTTGGCCCTCCTCCTCGTGATGGACTCTCCCTTTCCAGTGCACTGCGAGCCTATCACCGTGCTACGCCCACTAGTTCTTCGGCACGCTCTTTTCCGAACCTCGAAAATGTAGCAACTTTTACAAGGCATTCAGCACCGGGACGCAACCTATCAGGTCTAACGGAGACCCTTTTGCCCTTCGACTCAGTCGCGCTGTTTCCTGCTAGCGTCTTCAGTCGTACCGGCCCTGAGTTCGTCTGTGGCGCAGGGACTCTCCAGCCTTTTTTTTATTAGTTGTTAACCCAGGTGGTAAATCCATTTTACGGATTGCATTCCAAGGCGCGGCGAGCCACCGCGTCCCCCCAGTTTGCTACTCTGGGTCCATGGGTGCAATTGGACGACTCATGATACAATGGTAAGGAACACTGTACCCCCTACGCCATAAAGTCCACCTGGGGCCACTGACCTTTGTTCCCACCTCGATCTGTTTGACACACTTTACTTCAATAGTGGGAGGTCAATTCGCGCTAGTGCGCTCCAAGGCAATACTCGTTTCCGAATCCTCTATCAGCAAAACCTCATTCTAACACAACTCGATGCGCAACCCCTCCTCTGACGAGTTAGGACCCGACATCTCATCGTGTGAATGAGGTCCCCACGCAGCGTAACTACTAACTTTGTGAATCCAGTCCAAGATCCAGAAGCACAAAGCGAGTTGTCGACGACACTTTCTCTGTTCAAACACGCGGGTAGGAGCGGTAAGCCCCCTAAGCCACGTGTAGGACTCAGACTCCTCCGAACACAAAAATAGTGTTGACTTAAGTCACCACTCAGCGCAACTACCCGATCTTCAAGTCGGGCGCATGACCACCCGAAGCGCAGATCGAGCTATAGAACGCCCTCATCAGGTCACACTCGCGGTTCGGGCGCAACAATTCCCAAAACGCGAGTCGAACCCTGACACCTCCGGCAAAATGTGCCTCTCGGACACTGACGTGTAAACACGTCTCTAAGTGATCGGCCCACCATTGGCCACCACTTTGCGCATCTACTCATTTTGCGAATCGGGTCTATACCCACCGAACCGCAAAACGAGTTGGCGATCGCTCTCCCTCCGGTCACGTCCGCATATCAGGGCCATTACCCCCCGAAAGCGTGTTGGACCATCACGCACACACCCAAGTACTGGTACCTAAGTACCCGGGTGCACCACTTCTTCCGCGCGGGTTTGGCAGACCCGTCGACAGCCTCTAGTGGATTTGGTGTAGTTCTCTTGGCCGTACATCTGCAATACGCCGGACTTGCAGACACGTTTCCACTCTGCACCACGGAGAGGTGGAACTACTTCGCAGAGCCTGTAGACTCAGGCAAGTATGGCACTCCCGATCGGTTTCCTCCACCTGATGGTACTCTCCTTTCCAGTGTTCAGGGATCTAGCTCTGCTTCGGAAACTTTTGACTCAATAACCTTGTACTATCAGAACGTCGGAGGTAAGAACTCGTGTCTAGCGGACTACCTGCTCGCAAGCTCATGTTGCTGTTACGACATTGTCGCCTTCACGGAAACACGGCTGAACGACCGTACTCTTTCGAGCCAGATATTTGGACCTGACTATTTAGTGTTTCGTTGCGATCGCAGTCCACGTAATAGCAAAAAGACCATCGGTGACGGAGTGCTGATTGCCGTTAAGTCAGATTTCCCAGCGTTGCTCATCGAAGACAGTTCCCGGAGTGATCTGGAACTTGTATTGATCCGCATTGATCTTGGTGACCGTAAACTTTATACCTGCATACTGTATCTGCCTCCTGACCGCACGAGGGATGTTACCCTAGCTGAGTCTTTTTCGCGCTACTTATCTAAAGTTAGCTCTCTCTGTGCACCCGAAGATGACATTCTAGTGATTAGTGACTTCAATTTGCTCGGTTTGAAGTGGTGCTCCAACTCCGGATCCAGTACGCTCAACTTTTTTAACCCTATCGAACGTCATACTAGACTCCCTGAGTACAGCGACTTTGCGGTAGATTAACAGCATGACAAACGAAAACGGTCGTATGTTGTATCTCTGCTTTGCCAGCGATGGGACTCGTGTACCGTCCGTTGTTTTGGCTCCCGCTCCGTACGTTAATCGGTACACCATCATCCTGCTTTATTAGTTTCGCTCGATGTCACTAGACTTGCTCCTGTCGCAAAATTAGCACCCTTCTATCTTGACTTCAAGAACGCCGACTTTGACGAGATTTCTCGTACTCTGGTTTCCATCAATTGGGAATCTGAGCTCGACTTATCTAATCCCAACGCTGCGGCCGAAACCTTCTTGCACATCTTGAGTTACGTTATCGATCGTCACGTACCAAAACACACTATTGAAAAGAATATACGGACTCCTTGGTTAACGACTGAACTACGACGACTAAAGACGGCAAAGAGTTGTGCCCTTAGAAATTTTATCAAATCAAGATCCTCCTATACTAAGGACATTTATCGTAGACTAAATTCTGTTTACAAAAAAGTCAGCAAACGTTGTCACCAAAACTATATAGCTCGAGTTGAGCGTGATTTCAAGTCCAGACCAAAATCGTTCTGGAAACATGTTAAAAGTCAGCGGAACTAACCTGGTCTGCACCACATGTTTCTGGATGACAATACGGCAAACTCTGATCGTGGAATCTGTGATCTCTTTGCCGAAAAATTCTCGTCTATCTATAATACAGCATCGACATCCCCCGAACATCTGGATAGTGCAGTCAGGAATATTGCGCCACTGGGCCTCTCTATAAAGAACATAGTGGTTGAGGATGCAGTCATCTCAAAAGCAGCAGCTAAGCCCAAAAATTCTTTCTCTACGGGTCGGGACGGAATACCTGCTACTTTCATTAAACGTTTCATGCCTGTCTTGCTGACTCCTGTTAGACTTATTTTCCAAGCTTCGCTTGACAGAGCCATCTTTCCATCATTTTGGAAGGTGGTTTCCGGTGTATAAAAAAGGTAACAGGAGAGATGTCAACAACTACCGGGGAATCTCGGCATTATGCGCAGTAGCCAAACTATTCGAATTGGTGGTCTTGGATCCGATTTTCTTGTCCTGTAAGAATATTTTTTCCGACGATCAACACGGATTCTTGCCCAAGCGCTCCGACAAACTCCCTAGCCGAAGAGGGAGAAAGAGTCGCCGCAAATAGAGATATCCGATTACATATCAGTTCAAAAGGTGGATTGAGCACTTCGAACAACTCTTCTGAGTCACGAATAGCGATGGCCAACAGAACCCACAGCTCGAAGCGCCCACAGTAAGTCGCATCAATTGCGTGAACTCGGAAGTACCCTCGCTGGCTGAAATAGAATCGACAATCAAATCCCATAAAGCACCTGGGATCGGTTGCATCCCTGCTGAAATGCTGAAAGCCGTTCCTGCCTTGTCAGCACAAATGTTGCATCGTTTTCTTGCTGACATCTAGGATAATGCCGACTGGATGCCGGGTATCCTCGTATAGGTCCTAAAGAAAGGAGACCTGAACGAGCGCGGTAGCTGGCGTGGCATAACGTTAATCTATACAACCCTCAAAGTACTCTGCAAAGTGATCCTGAACAGGATCCAGGAGAAAATCGACGCTTCACTCCGACGGCAAAAAGCTGGTTTCCGATCCGGACGATCATGTGTGGATCACATCACAACGCTACTAATAATACTGGAACAAATCAACGAATTTCAGGACTCTCTTCTGCTGGTGTTCGTTGGGTTCGAAAAAGCATTTGACAGACTTAACCACGAAAACATCTTAGCGGCTCTAAGACGACGAGGGGTTCCAGAGAAACAAGTCCATCTCTCACTCAGTACGAGGCATTTTCGTGAAAAGTTTTGCACGATGGTATCCAATCCCGGTAATTCGTAATTCATCGTAATGGAATCGATTGCCTGTAGACCAAACCGAGGATTGCCGTGGAATCTTTCGACAATAGAGCAGCTAAACGACCTTGACCTGGCAGACGATGTCGTTGTCTGGTACGTTGCGTGTGTCTGTATAGTATACCTCCACCGTTACCGTCACGGAGCATCCTAGTCGAACGCGCCCTCTGCGACGAAGGCTGTGAGGATAAGAAAAGACCTTCTCCGAAGACAAACTCGTAGGGGAAGAGTATTTACGTCGCGGAGTACTCTCGGGTAGAGTGGTCTAACGTCGCCGTCGGATGAGCCACTCGAGTCGGGTAGGATGACATCACCGTTGGGATTCATCCTAGTCGCAAACGTTAAAGACCCGTACGTGTGCTGTTACAGGCGCGTTTCCAGGATAAGCTGCTCTCGATTCGGCCCACGGACGGGCAAAGAGGAATTGGCCTCGAGCTAAACCAAGCGGAGCCAAGATCTCGAGTCGTTAGAGGAGAGGTCATTGGTCTTTTGCAATGGTCTCGAACCGCGGCGTACTCCATGATGCTACGTACTGATGCACAGTATGGGCATATAGTCACAGTCACTGGCCCAACCTTTTAGGAGCTGTTGCAGTTCCTACAAAGAAAGAAGAAGAAGAAGAAGATGCACAGTATATGGCTTTCAATGCGTAAACGTCATCAAAATCCTTGGTGTTGCGACGCAGGAATCCAAGAGCAGAGGATCCTTTTTCAGAAGTAAGCGCGACATGTTCAGCAACTGTGAGCCTGTTGTCGATCTTCACTCCGAGGTCGAAAATAGACTTCACGCTCTCCAGCTTTACTCCGGTTAGTTGATAGTCAAAATAGATCTTTCTTCTTGCACGAAAAAAGTTTATTACCTTGCACTTCTTTTCGTTTGCAATCGTTTAAGCGGCACCACTCATCTAGTCTAGCGATGTCAGCTTGAAGCGTCAACAGTGTTACGAACCTTCCGGAAAATCTTCAGATCATCGGCGTATAGGAGTGTATCGGACTGAAGTATTGAGCACAGGTCATTCACGAAGATTATAAACAGCAGAGGTCCGAGGCGGCTCCCCTGAGGAACTCCAGACGGTAGGGCGAACATTCGTGAGCGCGTGTTTCGTATTCTGGTGAAAGCCTGAAGGTCGGTTTGATATGACGCAATCCACTCGAGTGCCCAAGCCGGGAATCCTAGTCAATTCAACTTTGCGACCAGTATTTTGTGCGGCACACGGTCGAAAGCTTTGGCAAAGTCAATATAGAATGAATCCACCAGGCAACCTTTCTCCATGCTTTTATTCAGTGAACTTACGTAGCACATTAAATTTATAACTGTTGACCTTTTCTTAACGAAACCATGATATTCCGAGATCAAAAATTTAACAGCGGCATACATTCGCTCGTGCATAATAATTTCGAAAATGTTTGACATTGAATTTAATATCGATATTGGCCAGTAGTTTTCCACGCTGTGAGCATTTCCGGATTTGTGTATCGGAGAAATAGCCGCAACTTTCCATGCATTAGGAAACGATCTTTTTTATGCTTTACTGCTAAGGTTCGGACGCGCATTACTTAGATGCTCCCCGACGAAGGAGTCACCCTACACCGGTTGCGGGCTGGTGCTGGTTCCAACTCCTCTGCAGGGCAGTCATGATCCGTGTGAACCCATCGCTGACTACGCGCCAAGTATTGGCATTCTCACACATCCTCCGCACGATGTTGCCGTGTCCGGTCCGCAGGCGGAGAGCATGTTAGCGCGTACCACTTCGAACCACTACATGCTCTGATGACTCTACTGTGTCTCCGCAGGTTGGGTAGAATGGTGAGGCCACGTGTACGAACCGATGGTGGTACTGCAGAAGCATCCTTGACCAGTCAAAAACTGTGTCATGCAGAAATCCACCTCTCCATGTCTCCGGTCCATCCGGGATCCGACGTTAGGGATCAAGCGATGTGTCCACCAGTCACGTTCCGAGCTGTCCCACTGGTGCTGCCAGATGAACATTGAAGCCTCTCTGACATGTTTCCGCACACCGGGCATGTGCCTGTGCTCGTAGCAGAAGATATCTTCCTCTATCAAGACCGAGGTGGGCATGACTCCCGTCACAACATCAGCAGGTACCGCGGACACCGTCCTGTATGCGCTGATCTTACTCGGTTCATCAGCCGCTGCACACTGCAGAGCTCAAGCACACTGCCTGCTCAAGGCTGCCTTCCAGACTGCCGCTCCGTAACGCAAAATGGACGAGGACACACTCACCAGGACCCTCCTTCTGCTGCACCGGATTGCCGAGTTATTCGACATGGCTCGTGAGAGGGCTGCTGTCGCCATTGCCACTCTTTTACAGGCGTAGTCGACGTGGGCCGAAAAAGGTCAGCCGGTCGTCGATCATCACCCCCAGGTACTTGATCGCACGCTTGGATTCGATTGCGCACGGCCAACTGCAATCGTCCCTGATTGTGCTAATATCAGGTTGGTGATCAGCACTATCTCGGTCTTGTGGTGAGTCAGACGCAAGCACTTGGAGCGCATCCAACTTTCCACCTTCTCAATCGCTACTGATGGGCCCGATGCCAGGAGAACCACGTCGTCGACGAATCCCACAAGTCTTACTCCCGTGGGGAGACGCAGTCTTAGCAGGTCGTTGTAGACAATGTTCCACAATACCCGGTCAAGTATCGATCCTTATGGAACCCATGCCGAGACACTCACTGTTTAAACTTTTCATATTGAGCCGTGCAATCTTTCGTATCAAGTCCCTCAGCACATTGGGCACAACAGGTCTGTTCTGTCTGGAGACTTTTAACCTTTGTCGAATTGATTGAATTAATTCTCTTCGAGTATTTACAAAAATTCTAGTATCCGATTATAAACTGACAACCATATTTTTTTTAAAATTAAAGGTATTTATGTTTGTTTTTCGCAAATTTAAAAATTGGTATCAAGATTAGAGCAAAAATAGTCATAAAGCCTGATTTATGCTATCAAGTTATCTAATGAGCTTATCTCTACGCATTGTTCGTCTACTTGAAAAAACCAAATCCAAATGCTATCTTTAAATCTAAATCAATGAACGATGAATTTAACCTCATCATACCTTGACCGTGCCAAATGAATAATTTCTAAAATTGTTTACTCACTCTTCAGCCTGATAATTCATAACCGAAACGATTCTTCCTCGCCTGCCAGCATAAACGCCAGTTCCAGTGCTTCCTGCTTCCGGAGAACTAATACCGGCTGCCAGCAAATTGACATTATGTCGATAAGCCCATCCTTGTTGCAGCTGAGCAGCTGTCAAAAATGGAAGCCCAGAAAACCATTCCGCCGGAAACACAATATCGGTGACGTCAGTTAGCTGGCCCAAACTTGCAGCCGGTTGTCCAAAAAGAATATCAAAACTAGTTATCAGCCCCATACGAACACCAAAGTCAGTGTCGAAAGTAACCGTTTCATGGGAATGCGTCACATTAACACCTCGCTCCCCATAAAGATTAGATTTCCGATAACGAGCTATGACGAACCCATCTCGATCGAACACTACGTTTGTATTGAACCGATAAAGACCATCCTCTGCACAGTCACGCCAATCATAACTCTCGGGGCAGTGAGATGTTTCGATTAAGTTTACTACCAGATATTTCTGACGTTGTCGAGCTATACAGGATAGATCCCGAACGATCGGGTCGTACATAAGATGGTTGCAAGGGGCTAGATTGTCACTAGGGCTGGGCACGAAAGAAGCCGTCTCAATGGTGTTGAGACCGTATTCTGGAAACACTATTATATCAACCGGGTTCGCATCGACCGAGTTGATGATTCGTTTGTAACGATCCAAGGCTTCAGCAGTGTATTCGGCAGGAGTTTTAACCGATCGATCTTCTATGCTAAACTCCACAACACCTGCCCAGTAGTGGTCTGCATTTGGATCAGATTGCTGGAGTATAATTTAAATTAACAACGTTTCAGATCCATACAAAAGTAAGAAAAAAAAGTTGAGATTCACCTGTACACTTATGGCAACCGAAAAACAAATTATGATCAAAATTTCTTTGACCATTTTCGAGGATTACTGGTTATCACAAACCGTTTGTTGTAACTCGCTGTTCGAGACTAAACCCAACCCCAAAAAGAATGCAATGGATAGGGCCCAATTGGATCCCCGTTATCTACCGAACGTTTGGCTGATTCGACTGGGATAGAAATTAGCCGCTTATCTCAAGTAAGCAATTGATTTATCAATAAGCTGTTGAAAAAAACAGCCGATTCATGTTATCTGTTAAGGCAAACAATTCATTAGAAAATGCATGAATCAGTGTTATGCATTGTTTCTGGTCACGTTAATTTCGTTTTCAACAGCCATATCAACATTGTTCGGTTTTCTATCGGTAGATAAGAGGACTGGTGAAGTTATTTTTGGTGAACTCAGATTTACCCAAGTAACACAGATCAAGCCAATAGGCTTTTTTGAGTTTTAATATTGTTTTATGAAGACTTTTCGATGGCATCCCATTTTTAAAACGGTTTTATTGTAACATAGGAAATGCTTCATTTATCGTGAGTTTTAAAAGAGCCCTGAAAGTTTTGCTAAAACTTGAATAAAACACTGTCTTAAGAGTGTTGTAAAAAAGTTGCAAAAGTATTGCTAAAGATTCAATAAAACACATACTTTCCTGTTTTTATTAGAGCTTTGGTAAGGGTTTTAATAATGCTCTCAATGCGCTTTTAAAACTAGCGTTCAAGCCAAGTTGAAAAACTGTTTTATTGGAACATTGGATGTAGGCATGATAAAACTAAGTGACAGATGATTTGACAATCGAGAAGAACGTATACACGCTTAAACTTTTTTACCTTTTTTTGAGATAGCATAACCTGTTTTGAAAGGATTATCACTCAAAATTGAGAAAAACGTGCTATCAAAATGATATAAATTAACACAGCTAAATTCATCTTAAAAATAAAAACAACTTTGTTGTATCCGCATTCAAATTTCAAAACAACCGCAAATCAGTCCACATCATTATTCGCTCAATTCTCAGGGTTCGAATAAAAGCCCATTGTGAATAAACGGTTTTTGTGATTCGATAAGAATAAATGTATTAGAAAATTCATTTACAAGTACGCCTATTAAACTACTTGTTTTATTTATCCATCTCTGTCTCTCAATGCGAAGTTGATCTTTATTTACGTCATCCAATCCAGAACTAACAAAATTATTTTCAGATAAACCGTCCTTGAACATTTGTGGAAGACTGCAGAAACCGGCTTCAACTCAGCAAAGACGGAGAAATTGAGTTTCATCACAATCGAAAATGCTCATTCTAAATCAGCCTCAACAAGTTTCAGATGATGTATTCAGAATGAAGACCACTAGCATTGGCCGATCATTGAAAATAACGATTTATTTAAAGCGTAAGGCAGTTCTGGTAATAGTAAGCAAAACATCCGAAGGACGTTTTAAAGAATCGTTTTAACGCTTCCAATTGTTTTCCCATACAACTGTTTTAACCGTTTTTAACTGTTTTACATAATCTAACTACAAATTCAAAATTCAATCATTTCGGAATTCACGATTCAGGCAATGTTTTTACAATTTCAATAATCGTTTGCTTGTTACGCTTCAAAAATCATTTGGTTATAATCCTCATTTATGCGGGTTATTATTTAGCTTTGAGGCCAGGGTTTTGATGATAGAAAATGTTCTATTCCAAAATAGTATGAGATTATTTGATAGCAATACCTATTTGTTATTTAAAGATGATTGACCATCCTCATAGTCAAAAGGAAACAAAACAAAAAGTTGCATGAATGCCTTTTGCCAAGCAACAAATCGAAATGTTTTCATTTATTGCGAAAAACTTCTCTTTCTCAAAAATGGATAAATCCATCATGAGCGTGTATTCCATTTAGAGAAACGTCAAACGAAGCTGTGATTCAAGGTCTCTTAAAACCATTTAAAAACTGTTTATTGAAATTGTTTTATTACCACATTTTTCTAACCGTCATAAAACCATCTTAACACTGTTTTACAACTGCCTTAAGATTTTCAATATTAATTTACTGAACGCCATGTTGATTGTGAAATTGAATCGAAATTACTGACGCCATGTTGCTGTAAATAATTCTTTAATACTAAAAACTAGACATTTTCATCAATTTGACAATGTTGACGGTACTATTTTTTGTATAGGTGATGAATTTCAATGTAAAACAAAAATTGCATCATTTCAGCCAATTTATATTTTCCATTAATTATAATTTTTTTATTTAAAAAATGCTTAAAATATGGTCAACCTTGATTTTCTTTGAGGCGCGCTTAAGTTTTGATGCTATTTCGTATATACTTCACCAGAAATCTGAGGTTGCAGGAAGTTTCTTGCTTAGATATATTGAAAATGAGAATGAGAATATTTTTAAAATATTTTAAATGGAATCTTTACCTATCATCAAATGCTTGGGAGGGTAAGTGATAAAACGAGAAAAAACGGAACAGAAAGCTCCTACAGTAAAATTTCTATTAGATTCCACAGCTGCCACAGTAAAATTCCTATCAGATTTCACAGATCCCACAGTAAAATTCCTATCAGATTCCACGACGCAGTTTTAAAAGAGCTGTGGATAGTCTGAAGAGGGCTCTGAAAGGTTTCTTAAAGCTATGTCTATAAGGTCGAATAAAACTATTCTGTTGGATGTTTTATTATAGCGTATAGAATTAGCTTTAAAAACGTTAACAAAATGGTCCCTTTTGGCCATATGTTAACTTTAAAGTAGTTGTGCTAATAGCGTAGAATGCGCTTTGGCTTATAAAGTAGCTTTAGGAAATAGTCTTAAGCGAACTGTTAAGGTTGGAATAAAACTTAAATTGTTACTTGGGTTATTCATCGGACTATACAAAACCTTTCTAATCATTGCTTAATTCGTGGGAAAGGTTATGCGAGTAATGAATTTCTTCGGTTCGACCATCGTGCGAGAACCGAGTGGAACTGATGCTGAATTTGTCAATTTTTGTATTAGTCAATGAAGGCTCTGCTCTGAAGAAACTGATGCAGGGGTTATCTGAACCGTTTCTTTTCGCGGCAATGAAAGTAGTGTGCATTTGATTGCCAAGTACGAACCACCATACTGCCGTGATATGCCGAAGTGACGTATATGCCATTCCCAGATCTCGTCATTAAGAGTATCTTTCTCCCTTCCCCCACTTTCCACTTCTCCACGACTAATCATGAAATGTGATACTGTATACAGATCACATTTTATGAGGGGTCTCGGAGATGTGGAAAGTGGGGGAAGCGAGAAAGACACTCTTAATGACAAGATCTGGAAATGGCATATACGTCACTTCGGCATATTACGGCAGCATAGCCATGGCCATAAACGTGACCAAAGAGCTCTGTACAGGTGCATTAGGGTGGCCCTTAGCTATATGTGGCATTCTAAAAGCCATTATTTTACAGGTCCCACCTCCTACTATGAATCCAATAATCAAAATATACCTAATTGTTTACAAAATTTTAATCGAACTGAAAACTGAATATTCAATTTGAGATCAGAGAGCTCATAGGGAATGTTTTCACAAAAGACAACGAGTAGCTTAGAAACAAGGGCAAAAATTACAGTTCCGACGTTTTTATTTGAAAATATTTTTTCATAATTGCATGGAAATGCCGAAAAATTCGACCGTTGTGATTGTATTGTGATGTTGTGTATATTTTATGTGCACAGTTAAAGTTTATTTTTTATGTGTAAAACTTGTAATTCGTCAAACAATAAGTGCTCTTCAAAGTGATCAAGTGTTGTGCCACCTGATTTCATCGGATGACATCAATTAATCATCGTGAAGAAGCAAGGCAAAGTGATCAAAATTGCCAATCGAGGACCGCTTTGGATAGGCCATTTTTCACCGTCGCTAAGTATCTTTATGTTATTGTCTTTCTGTATGCGTCTGTAAACGATCATATCTGATCGCAGGCAAAGTGTGTAAACGAGCGGCCAAGCCGTCTCGATTGGTATGCAAGAAATTGTTTGCGTGGGGATGGATGAATGCGCGAGAGTGAGTTCCGCGTTGTGTTCTCAGTGCTGTGGGAGAATAACATCGACGGATGAACAAGCTCTCTGTTTTGGTAGTTGCAAGAAAGCTTTTCACATCAGCTGCTTATCGCACGCGGTGGGTCAAAACTATGATTTAATACGAAAAATAAAAAAAAAATGTTTTTGTGTGTGATGAATGTTTGGACAATTCTAAGGTGGACTGTGATAGGGTAAAATACCTAGATTTCGACAGTTTTTGCTTGTTTTGTCGGAAAACCATGTCAATATATAAATTTACTCAAGTTTTTCATCTCAAATATGACTGGTTTAATGAATCAGACTTTTTTCTTCATTCTCTACCTTTTTTGTTGATCGAAAGTTTAAACACAAAGTTTTTATTATCCTTTTACTTAAACCTTCCGATGAACTAGTTTTCGACATTCAATTTTAGTTTTCGACACAAAAAGTTTTAGTTTTCGACAAGAACATTTTCACCTCCTTTGTTAGCACAGGAATATGAATTTTTGAATATTAGATTGCTTGTCTACTTCACGGCGTTTTTTACACCATGGAAACAGTATAAACATACCCAGGAAGATGGGTGTCGAAAAATAGATTATTAGGTGAATTTTCAGCGCTAGTCTTCGACAGCTCAAAAAACAGTTGAAATTTCTTAAAATGTTAGCAAAAATATAAAAAAAAAAATACCGAAAAGATTGATTTTTGAAACTTATACATTCATTGATTCCTTTTATGTTGCTCAATCGAATAAAAGGGGAGTTTTTTCATGATTCAAAATCATTCTTATTTGGTCGATAGCATTGAATTTCACAGGTGATTTAGAATGTTACTTTTCAATTATTGATTTACTTCTATAAAACAACTCTTTTATGAAAAAAAAAATTATATTCAACATATACTAAACTGGGAGAACAAAAATAGAAAAATATGAACGTAGATAGCTTGAGCCACCAAATAGAAAGATAAGCCTTTTATTGAAAATTTGTCGAAAACTAGCTCCTGTCGAAATCTAGAGTATCTACCCTATTAATTATTTGGTTGGTATGATAAATCATATTAATGATAAAATCGATAATATGAATAAGCAAATGATAGTTTCTTCAGATTTAAAAAAACAGATTCAGAATATTGTGCGTGATGAAATGAAACCGTTTTCTGGATCAGTTTCTAATGATAAAGGTGAAGTTGCCAGATATGCGTTGCGTTCAAATTTCAAAAAGAGAAAATTAAGTGATAATGAAAAAACGCCAACATTAACTTACGCTAGAGTAGTTAAAACGACACAAACACCAGTAGTGTCAAAGGTTTTTAGAAAACAAGTGGCATATGATAAAAATTCGACTAATCGAGATATCGTTGCCAAAAATGACAAAATACAAAATGCTTCATTAGCTAAATTGGAGGAAACAGTTCGTTTAAAACTAATAAAAGAACAGTGTGTGGATGTAACGCGTAAAGATCTGAGATCTTCGTTAGATCCGGTTTCTTTGGGAGTAACCTCAGTTCGTTACATTGAATCAACAGCGGAAGTGTTGGTGAGATGTGCTACAAAAGAAAAGGCACGGAACTTCATGGCACACGCTTTGAAAGTTTTGGGAAAGAGATATTCTATAGAAATAAAACAACCAGCAAAACCTAAGATTAAAGTAGTAGGATTTGCAGAAGAAGATAAATTTGATGATGCAAAGTTTGTCGAACTATTTAAAAAACAGAACAGCTTGAACGACTCTGTAATAAAGGTGGTTCATGTTGAAAAAAATAAGAAATGGAAGCCTAATCCGATGATTGCCACTGTGGAAGTTGATTCGGAAACTTTTAGTACTTTGATAAAACGCGGTAAAGTAAATATTGGTTGGGAACGTTGCAAAATTTTTGAAGACATTAATGTTTTGCGTTGTGATAAGTGTTGGAATTATGGTCATAAAGCTGAATTTTGCAGAGAGTCAATCCATTGTGCCAAGTGCGGCGAAGGTCACGATACAAAAGAATGCAGTGCACAATTTGAAAAGTGTATAAATTGTGTTAATTTTAATAGCACAGTGAAGTTAGATTTGCAGAAGCAAGTTGATATTTGCCACCCTGCATGGAGTTATGATTGCGAAATATATAAAAGAAAAGCCTCTAAGGCGAAAATGTTCATCGATTACGGTAAATAGCAATCAAAATCAGATATTTTATATTTAAATGTTTGCGGCTTGTTAAGTAGCTTCGAGGAAATTTGCGTAGTGGCTCAAGAATTAAAGCCTAAAATTTTAGTGCTAGTTGAAACCCACTTAACAGAGGATTTGAATTCAAATACTTTGGACATAATTGGTTACACCATGATTCACTGCTTTTCGCATTCAAGACATACTGGAGGAGTATCACTGTACGTACAAAAGATTTTTAAAATAGACATTTTATTAAATGCAGGTATTGAAATGAACTGGATTCTGGCAGCCAAACTCAATGATGGAAAAAGGCAAATCGTCGTTGGAGGAATATATCATTCTCCGAGTGCAAGCAATGCTCGGTTTTTAGATATTCTGGAAAATAGTTGGCTGAGTCAAACTGTTGTAGACGAAATTGATAACATCTTCTGTGGTGATTATAACATTAATTTCAACAATGAAGCAGAGTGTAGGGACCTGAAACGTGTCATGGAGGCATATGGTTTTCGACAAATTGTTATGGAAGACACTCGCATCACGGTATCCAGCAGTTCTAGGATAGATTTGGTGTTCACAAATGTGGAGAGAGCTGAGGCGAATATCGTTCCTGATTTTCGGGTGTCAGATCATGAGACGATAAATATTGAAGTTGGATTTGGTACTAAGGATGGTCTACCTAAGATCCATCAAATTGTGAATGATTGGAGTCAGTATAACAACATTGTGTTTCGACAGCTTCTTGAGGCAGGTTTGCCAACATTGGAATGCGCTGACTTTAATGAGTTGGTAAGAAGTATCGATGTTTTATTGAAAGATAGTGTCAATGCACTTGTTCGTAAAAAACGGTACTTTATGGTACTGAACGTGGTACTAAATGGTACTCTAGAAGCCTAGTTGAAATCAAAAGAAATAGAGACAAATTTTACAAACAATTTTCAAGAACAAAATGTACAAGGAGTTGGCATAAGTACAAAGTTGTGAGAAACGAATATTCACGAAAAATAAAAGAAGCTTAAAACCAATCTATTCAAGATGAACTGGAGAGAAACAAATCTAATGGGAAACAATTGTGGAAACAATAAAAAGGTTGATGAAGTAGTTGATGATGAAATAGTACCAGGACAGATTCGGTCTCATTCAACGGAGTTGAAGTCAAAGACGAAAAAGAAATAGCTGAGAAGTTCAATGACTTCTTTATTGATAGCGTCATGGAAATTCATAACAGCATCCCGGCAAGCTCTAATGGCTACGTGGATCAGAGTATGTACAACAGTGGAGGATTTCACACATTCGAAGCAATAAGTAGTCAAGATTTTGACGAAATAGTAAACGATATGAAACCCACAGCTGGTATCGAAAATGTCTCCCTAAAAATTTTTAAGGATTCATTGCTGGTATTAGCCAACCCTTTGAGAAATGTTATAAACACGAGTCTGCAGTTAGGAATAATACCTAAAACGTGGAAGTGTTCTACTGTAGTTCCAATTGAAAAACAGAAAAATGCACAAGAGGCGACGTTTTATCGTCCTATAAACATGTTAGAAATTCAAGAAAAGGTGCTAGAATTAGCAGTAAAACAGCAATTCTTACGCTTTATTGAGTGTGAAGATATATTGATTGCTGAACAGTCTGGATTCAGGAAGCAGCATTCAACTGAATCTGCTGTTAACTTAATGCTGCTTAATGCTAAATCTGCTGTTTAATAACTTAAACTATCAGTTTTCTACAACGGTCTAAAAATGTTCAACAGCCTGCCGCAGAATATCAAAGACAGTTCAAACATAAACATTTTCAAGAAACTGACAACACAACACGTTAAACAGACAATTTGAAATAATGACTAATCTTAAAAAGGATCATATGCTTGTGATCATGGCCGTAGGAACGGGGGGGGTTTTGGGGGTTAAACCCCCCCCCCATGAGGGTCCATCAAAAGCAAGCGAGGTATTCAACTCTACACTTAAAATTTGTTAATCCTAAACTTATTTTGATCTTGACTCAGAGCTGATATCAGATCCTCGAAAACTAATCCATGGTTCAGAATTCAGCTACAGTTTATCAAAATTTTCTCATTTATTGATAGGAGTTCATTTCTGAATAATCAATTTTAAATAAGATTTGACTCATTTTAGAGATTCTGGTTCTTTATAATCAAAATTAAAATTCTATTTGTGTTTTCATATTTTGGACTTTGTCCAGTTTAGGATTCTTGATTTTCAGTTCGAATCATCATTTAAAATTGAAATAGAAAGCTGTGTTTGAAATTATCGTTTAAATTTGGTTTTACATTTCCTTCAAAATTTGATTCATGATTTTCGAAACTTATACCCATTTTTAACATTTAGTTTATATTTTTCCGAAAATGAAAAAAAAAATGAAAATCACCATGAATTTGTAAGTCGGATTAAAAATACACAATTTAAATAAAGACTAATCATTAAAATCCAAGACATCTGAATTATAATTATGGATTCATGGTTGAGGGCTCTGAAACTGTTTGAAATTCTTGGCTCATAATTCCAAATTCAGAAAACGTTTTCTTGTTCTTTTCAGAAAACGTATTGGAATCCCGAAACAGATTGGAAATTAAAATTTTGAATTCAGGTTTAAAATTAAGATTTAGATTCAGCTCGTCAATGAGTTCCACAATCGAAATAAAATGATCAAGAAGAATATTTCGGTAAGGAATTTGAAATGCAAGAGATCGCTGGCTCATAATTCCAATTGTTAAATCGATTATAAAAATTTAACCAAAGTCAGTTCGTTTGCACAATTTAGCTGAAAATGACAAAAATTAACAAGAATTTGAGTTCATTTTGCAAGTTTTGTCTTTTGAAAAACTTATTTTTTAAAAGCCATCCACAGGAATTGAATTATAATGAAAGATAATTGATGATGAAGAATGATATATCTTCTTCTAAAAAATTGCAGGGAATTGCATATGGTTTGGCTTATTGTAAAATATTATGAACATTGCAGTTTTTTCAAGAACAAAATTTCAAGCTAAAATCTTTAATTATGATCGAGTATGCATGAAAAAGATTCGAATCGATAAGTTTTTATCATTTTCATTTATTTTTTAAAATTAGATTCATTTTAAGATCTATTTTTTTTAATTGAAGCCTTTCTTTAAAAAATATATTGTAAGTTCAAATCAAATAAGCCAAATTAAGCTGGCCAAATTACCGGGTTTTACTCGGACTTGCCCGAATTTTAATTAAACAAAACTGTAAAAGATTTGGCCCGGCTATGTTGCCCAAATTTTGTTGAAAATCTCCTGATGTTCTCCAGGATCATTCACATTTTTTTTTGGGAAATTATTCGAAAAATTCAAATTGCATCGTTATTATTTTAAACTTTTTCGCCCAAGAATAGAATTTTTCAAGCTATAAAAAATAAACATGATCGATTTTTTTGGAAGCCTGATATATGATTCAAAATCTGATTATGATTTTCGATTTAAAAAATTACTTCATTTTTGTTGAATAGTTTCTGGATTTTTGTCAATTTTTTCCAGATATTGTCCAGATTTTGGTTTGAAAATTTGGATATAGAATGCCGAAATTTCGCCAGGTTTTGAATAAAATAGCCCGAATTGCGGTAAAATTTTCGGCAATCTTGAGCTAAGATCACCTGATTTAGATGCAAATACTACGATTTCAACCATCGATGTAAGAAAGTTTCCTATTTTGTTAACTAAAAGATTCTTTATACAAATCCTTCAGAGATTTTAGGATGTATTTTCATTCAACACGAAAAACTATTTCTGTTCAACACGAAAAACTATTTATTTAAAAGAACTTAAAAATGAATAGTTAAAGGTTTTCAAAAATAAAATTTTTAATATTTTTTATTCATGCATTGTTTGGGCAAAAATGTCATATAAAAAATAGGTCACCAAAACCCCCCCCCATGAGTCAGTTCTTCCTACGGCCCTGCTTGTGATGAAGATCTGGCGAAATACCAGATATAAAATTGTACGGTGATGGACATACGCGGGAGTTAGACAAACAAGTCGTACAGAATTAGATAAAATAATGCAAACAAAATTATCCATAGGATAAACTGTCCCTCCCACTTCTAAAGAAGCGTATGGGGTGGAGGAAGGACCCAATTGGGCCTGCGGGACCATCACAAAAAAAAAATCCATCGTTTTATCTTTTTTTCTGGCTTCATGTCTTCTTGTATCCTCTTGTTAAAAAGATAATAAAAGGAAGTCTGTATTTATTTATTTTTTTGGTTCCCCAGGTGGTAAATTCGAAGACGAAACTTAATGAATTGGTACCAAGGCCCGTAGAGTACCGTGTCTCCATGGTACCAATGGGACGACTTGTAGGCCAATAGCTTAGTAAAGTAAAGTTAAGTTAAGCAACATCGATCGGGTAGTAGAATACTAGGTGCTCGGGTGTCTCATCCACGTCATCGCATGTTAGGCAGTCCGGCGAGGCTTCATGTCCGAACCTGTGGTGATACTTCATGAAGCATCCATGACCAGTCAGGAATTGCTTCATGTAGAAATCCACTTCGCCATGCTTTCTCTCCATCCACTCCTTGATATTTGGGATCAAACCTTCCTTGGGTCCACATTCCTCTTTCTGAGCTGTCGCACAGCTGCTGCCAGTTAGCCATGGAGCTATCTTAGGCTCATATTCTCACGTTTTGCGTGCCTCTATTTTCGTTGCAATAGGAGCCCTCCACCAACAAAACCGACATGGACATGACTCCCGCTACAACGCGTATACACTGATTACTCGCAAATTCATTCGTCTTTGTATACTGTTCAACTTCTGCTGGTTACACTGGATGTTAAGACCAGATTTCCAGGCCACCCCTCCAAACCGAAGTATTTACGAAACTACACTCAAAAATATCCTCCGCTGACTACTTCGGATCCCCGAGTTGTTATCCTCGTGAGTTCGATCATTGCTGTTGCCACCTTCTAACACACATACTCAACGTGGGTTTTAAAGTAGAGCTGGTCGTCAATCATCACACCCAAATATTTGAGCTCGCGCTTTTATTCGATAGTGCACTGTAATGCTGCCTGTTTGCGTTAAAATCAGGTTTGATGTCAGGATCATCTCGGTTTTGTGGTGAGCCAACTGCAAAATCTTGAAGTGCATCCAGCTCTCCGCCGCCTCTACAGCCTCTGAAACTTTTAGCTGGACGATTTCTGTTGAGTAACCCGTCGCAAGTAGCACGACGTCGTCCGCGAAACCAACCAACTTTACTCCCTCTGGCAGGCTCAATGTCAGCACCTCATCGTACGTAATATGCGACAAAACCGGTTCCAGTATCGACCCTTGCGGTACTCTAGCTGTAACATTCATTTTCTGAAATCCTTCGCTCGTCATGTATTGTAGCTTGCGTTTCTGGAAATGGCTTTCCACTAATTTGCAGAGATCTTCCTCATTTTTATAAGCGAAGATGCAATTTCTGCCCAGCTGACACTATTCAAGGCGTTGCGCACGTCCAGTGTTACTACCACACAAAAACGATACCCTCGTCTCTTCTTGAGTCTGGCTTTACCAGCCGTTTCGATGACAGTTTGAATGGCGTCGACTGTGCATTGCCCTTTTCGAAAGCCGAATTGATTGTTGGACAGTTCGCCTTCGCCCTCAGTGGACCGCTGGATACAATTCAAGATCATCTTTTCCAGAACCTTTCCAATCGTATCCAGTAGGCATATTGATCGTATGCCGATGGGTTCTCCAATGGCTTTCCAGGTTTGGGCAGCAGAAATAGTTTCTACTGTTTCCAAACATCTGGAAACATCCATTCCTCAATAGTAACGAACATAACAAGTCCACAATCGCAGCCTTAACCCGGAGCTTTTTACATTTTTTTTTTGTTTCGATTATAGTCGTTTTACCATCATTATGGCATTCGCGACTTTATCAACGTTGCAGTTGGCGGATCGTTATTGAAAAACTTATCCGGTACAACTGTGTTCGATGTTTACTCTTGGGCTCGAACTCATGGACATCGGCTCAGAAGGCAACGAACTTGCCAACTGAGCTAGCTATATCACAAGCCCACAGGAGCTTTTTACAGTTGTAGGGATTGTGCTATGTCGCGCAGTTCTTCCTATAATAGGGGTCTGCTACTAAAGCTATGTATAGCTTCTCTTCCACTGCCATCTGTCGCAGAAGCTGTTGTGCTTTGTAACAGTGGTTGAGGTTGATTTGGATTACTTCCAAGCCCTTAGTATCGCCGCTAGCTCCGTCCCAATTGGATCTAGATCTGATCTTCGCTGATCTTTCACTGGTCGACTAGTGCCGTCCTGATTTCATCTTCTGTCGTTATTTCGTCGAGGTTTTTGACACGGATGGTCACTTCGTGACATAGCCTCTGCCTTCTTGCCTAGAACTTCCTCCGCTAGCACCTTGAAGAATGCACTCTTTATTGCTGAACTTCGTTTCAACTCGAGGATCATCTCGCCGGAACGAGAACGACGGATCTTCCTCACAATTCCACCTAGTACACCTGTCGTCGGCTGCATCTGGCAAAGCACGTTCGCGTACGTACCCCTATGTACCTTAACTACGATAGCTTCACCTTATTTCCTTACGCAGCTTCGCTGCTTCTTGGGCTTGGGGTTTGTTTTCGTAGCTCTCTCCTTACGGTGTTTACGCGTCACTGTCTGCCAATCGAAGGGCGCTCCCTCGTTGGGTCTGTCGTCCTCGCCATTCAATTGACCAGGGTTCTGCCGAACCATCGGGACTCGGGCCTTCTTCTTTACAGTGCCAGTTTTTGGATCACCTGGCGACCCTCGTTTCCTCTTAGAGCTTCTCGGAGTAATGGGCTCATTCCTCACCGTTTGAACGAATGAATCGATCCGTTTCGGGCGACTGACATTCGCCTTAGAGGATTTCTCCGCCTCTGTTCCGCTACTAGTAGCGCTGACATTTAGCGCTCTTATCATCTCTAGGACTGCTTTGTTTACCTCTTTAAAAAGAGCCATAGCCTTTACAAGCTTGTTTTTGACCTCCTTATGAATGTTTTGCTTGCTCAAAACCAAGCTTGTCAAAGCCTGCTTTTCTGTCATCGCTTCCTTCATTGCCTAGGAACTTCCTTCTTCTCTGGAGAGCTGACAGGCTCTCTTCCTTCTTCCGCTATGGAGCATTCTGGAATTTCTACCAGTTGGACAGCAAGCTGCCGAGTTGGAGATCGCCGTAGACTCCTGCCACCTATTGGATTAGGGTTTGCACCCTTCTCCGCCCTCTCCTCCTTTTTTCTCTTATCATTATTAGTTTTAGTATTCTGAATCATCCGTGAATCCCACGAGTAGCTAGGGAAATATACGGTCGACTGCGTCAGTGCCCTGTTTTAGCGCAGCAAGGACTACAATACTGTGGGGTTTGTCCCGGTGCCTCACAGGCTACCGTTATCGACTGACACATTTACAACCTGCCAGCCTTCCAACTCATAAGCACGGTCTTATGCATGGGACCATTTTAGCGCTCCCATGAGCAGCACACCTTGGGCACCTTGGGTTGTTTCTTTCCAATAGGTCCGGTAGGTTAATCCAGTTCAGTTTGCCATTGTCGTCATCGAGAGGGGGGTTGCTGGATTTAGTCGCCTCTTACGACATGGGCCAGTGACCCAGGGGTAATATTCTTGGGCCGCTACCACATGGCTTAAGAGTTAGCCTGAATGAGATTAAAAGCTAGGATCCTTATGGAATGGTAAATAATAATCAAAATAAAAATAATATTTATGAATGGCTTTATAACCTTTGAGGTCAATCAGAGATATCAAATGGTAAATTTTAAAAACAAAATTGTTAATACTTACAGTTTTTCCGGACCTGATCCTTCGCGGCCACATTTGAACAAAACCAAAACCGATTGTTTTGGTTTCGTTCTCTTTTGTAAATTTGCAAATAGAGAACACTAACAGTTGACAGTTGGTAATGTTGTCACCATGCACGCTAGACTCAGCCAACACAGTTTGTGGTTATGCAGTGTTGGCAGTTTATTCTGGTTGGTTAGCCCAGAATATGATAGTTTGTAAGAAAGGATTTAGAGTTGAGAAATACTTAGGATAATCCCCAAGATTGTAATGGCTATAGGTCTAAGTTAGCTTGTAAGGACTTGATGAACAGAAATGAATAAATGGTATCTCATTTCCAAAACAGACCTTTGTTGCTAAATCATTTAATTCAACAAAAAGAAAAATTGAAATTTGGGGAGGGCATAGAGATTTTTATGAAGGTAAAATTTCTATTGTTTTGGTAGCTTTTAGGGTGTTAGGAAAAAAAAATTACCAAAATATACAAATCTGAATGAAAAAAGTTTCCCAGTTTTCTCCAGTTTGAGGTAGGTACTCTCTTTACTACTTTTAACAAAGCATATGGGAAAGTATTTGAAAGGGCCTGGGAAAAAAATTACTCATATTCATAAATTTTGAGCATCATGTTTATGCGGTAACACATGTCCTGATACATATCAGCAACAACACGTGAAAAGTGTCTATGTTTATTTATGACGTTGCGAGAAAAACGTGTTTAGAAATTTTACAACCTTTCTTAAATCGTTATTTAAAATTCACGAGGGATCTTCCAAGTTTATATGGTCAAAACGGTGCGTAGGATCATTCTAAATGTGTTTTTATTGATAGGAGGGTATTATCATGGAAAAATAGCTCGCAATAGTTTATTGCACCAAGGTGGAGTATGAATTTTGTCTAAATGTTTTATACACCCTTTGTTTTGTACTGTATATCTCCTATGTGTAAGTCAGATGGAAATAAAATTTTCCCTATTTTGTGACAAATGCTTATGGTTCTCTCAATAGGAGTTAGTTAATAGCTTTCCGCATTCTTCCCCTTTCAATGTTTAGCATCTAGACCGTTTGCTTTGTAAAGGGTGTAAAGGGTGTAACTTGTGTGAGGATAATGTCATTTTATAACTCTATCTTTTAAATCATTTACTTAAACTGCATTATAAATCTTTCGAAAACTGATAAATAAAAAAAATTGTTTTAAGTAGAGCTCATATTTTGCTATTTTAATCCACTGAAAACGGGTTTTGTTAACTTTGTCTTTAAAACCCTTTTCACATGTTGGTGCTGATATATCCGGGCTTAGGAAAGATGTTAATAGATCTGTTTAATACTGATTTTTTTCCTGAAAACTTTATTAAATTAAATCCAGCAGCGATTCGTAATGGTGCAAAACATTTTAAACTTTTCCAACAAATAAACAAATACATGAAAAATAAATGAGGAACCCATCCTCCTAAAAATTCCACGAACAACTCAGTAGGCAAACATCAAAGCTAGCATAAAAAAACCCGAAAATGCAAATCTGACGAAGATGGGAAAATTGTCGATTCAACTAAATTGAGCCCCACAAAGTAATGTGGCAGCAGCAACAGTTTTATTTGCGTCATCTCAATCATTGGAATGTGTACACAATTTTCTCCTTGGTTGCAAAATGTTTGTTGGAAATTCAACCCCCAACATCACCCCAAGTCAATTCGTCTATGAAAAACAAAGTTTTATTACTAAATCTGCTGCTGCTGCCGGTGTATTTTTTTCGGGATCTCCAATTTTGGGCTCCCGAAGGGGGTGTTGTACTGGAAAAAGCAGCAGCAAAAATTGCCGCACACATACGAACATCAAATCCAAATTTCCATCAATCGCAAATCACCGCTCGCTTGCTCGTTCGTCGTGTGTAGCCTGCAATTGCTCTCCTCGTGCCAAGGATTTGTTACTTTAGTGCTTTTGCGAGGATTTGTGCTCGATTCTCGCGGCTACCTAGGGGAAAGTGTTCCTAAATGCGCCTAGAGGGTTAAACTCGTCATTTGGCTGACAAAACAACATATTTAATCAATGCACTTTGAGGGAGATGCGCTTTTAACCAAAGGCAGTGTGGTATTGGAGTGTAGGAGTAATAGGAATATCTCATAATACATAAAATAATGATATAATAATAACCCGATATTGAACAAAATTGAAGTAGGTTTTGAACGTGTAAAACTAAACGTTGGAACGAGTTACGAGTTACTAAATCAAATAATTTAATAATTCTAGCAAGGTTTTGATACCTTTTGTGTAATAATTCGACTCTTAAAAATTATACGGAAAGAATCCCAGTTAAATTCCACTATTAAATTAATATTTGTTTTTGTATGCCCCAATTATGTTTGTAAGATGCCACTATCCCAAAAAAAAATTGGTAAAATTGAATAAATGTATGATGTACATATATCTCTGAAACTTCGAATCAATGCTCTTATCAACTTTTCAAGAGTGAATTGAAGATCTCAGATCAGATTTGATAAAGTCAGTTTTGAGGATGAACGGGTTTCATAAAACGGTAACCCTGACTATTATTTAATTTTTTTAAGTTATAGAAGATTTGAATTTTTATAGGAAAAAACAGATCCCAAAGAAACTGAAATTTCGCTTGAAACATAATTAGGCGCATTTATCCCGCATGATTTAAGATTCAGCAATTTAGACAACTTAGAAAAATTTTTTTTTTTCAAAAACTGAAGGAGATTTCGGCATAAAAATTGCTTAAATGTATTGAAAACAGATGTGTGCTCATGTCTATTTAGTAGTCGTATATTTGATGGACTGTTTGATAATCAGTATTCTGCTTAATAAGCGCACATAGTCTGTTGTTCCCCTACTGGCAATATGGTTTGCGAAGATGCAAAGTTGTGAAACGTAGGGAGGATGAAAGTCAGCAAAGGCACAGTTGAAAGATGTCACGTGGCGGTGACGATCTATGGGAAGGCTATGAATATTTAAACAGATAAAGATGTAACCAATTTGTGACACTCTTCTTTTTGCTCGCAAACAGGATTTTAGGGAAACTATTCTATCTTGCTAAGAAAAATATTGGTTTCATGGAACTGTCCTTTTTCTAAATTTTCAGGGTACAGTTTATGTTTTTGAATAATTTAGATAAAATGTATCATCAAGATTGCCCTTACTAAGCAGGGCGCCTAAACACAGAAACTTTCGGGAAACAAAACCCTAATAGATGAAAATTTTTCATAACTTGTTTGAGAGGCCTGTCAAATTTTTAAACATTTGATTATATTGAAGGATTCACTCGATGACGTCTAAGTTGTATGAAATTTCGACATAATTTATTTTTTAACTAAAAAACTGAAATTTTTAAACATTTACGCGGACACACATATAACACTTGATCTGCAAAATTTATGAGTGTTTTTTCCTAACGATATCCTTCTAAGGTTGCCAGAATTATTCCAGCACATATCCGGACAGGACAAATCCGTGCTATGTTATCTTTTATTATATCCTGGCATTATGCGGGACCAAAATCAAAAATTAAAAAAAAATCTGAAAAAAATGTTATAATCAAAATTAATCAACATATTTTAAATCCTTTTTTATTCTTTCACAAAACATTTTTGATTATTTTTATGAAACTTGCCTAAAAAATTTCGTTTTTTACCCATGAATAAAAAGATTTTCCAACAAAATTTGTTTTTTTTTAAATTTTATTTGAAAATGTAAATGAGAATAAACCCTGGCAAAATCCAGGCAACAGGGCCAGTCCGGACTTTTTCCAAATTTTATAATGAATATCCTTACTAATTCCGATAAAACCGGGCAATCTGGCAACCTTACCTTAACTTCTTTAACCCACGCAAACAATAATTTGCGCAAACAATAATAAATAATTAAACATCCAAATCCATTTGGATCACTCCGCTAATCAGGACTTTGAGCGCATCATGGGGCGCCATGGTCTAGGACAGATGAACGAAAACGGAGAGCTGTTAACAGAGTTTTGTGGCAACAACAACATGGTGACCGGTGGATCGCTCTTTTCTCATCGACCAGTACATAAGGTCACCTGAGTATCCCGAGATGGCCGAACAGAAAATCAAATTGACCACATCTGCATCAGCCGAACGTGGAGAAGAAGCCTTCTTGATGTCCGCAACAAACGTAGCGCAGGCATTGCATCTGACCATAACCTCGTCCTTGGCAAGATACGACTGAGAATTGCGCGTGTCCAACGGCGCGAGGAGAAAGTCAGGTGTCGATACGACGTACGCCGGTTGGAGAATCCAGACGTGAAAAGGGCATACGTTGAACAGCTTGAATCCCGAGCCTCGGAACTGGCGACTGACGGAACATCCGAAAAACAGTGGTGTAGAATCACGACAAGCCATGGTACTCTCGGTAAAGTCGATGAACGATGAAAAATGCTGAGATATTGAAAACCGACTCTGCGTTGTCATCACAAATGTTGCACCTTCTTTTCGCTGACATCTGGGATACTGCAAGATTATTGGTCGACTGGATGCAGGGTATTCTCGTAAAGGTCCCGAAGAAAGGAGACCTGACAGAGTGCGGTAACTGACGAGGCATAGCGTTGATCTGTACAACCCTTAAAGCACCCCCAAAGATCCAGTAGAAAATTGACGCTACACTCCGACGGCAACAAGCTGGATTCCGATCCGGACGATCATGTGTGGACCACATCACAACGCTACGAATAATACTGGAACAAATCAACGAATTCCAGGACTCTCTTCTGCTGGTATTCGTTGATTTCGAAAAAGCATTTGACCGACTGAACCACGAAACCATCTGGGCTGCTCTTAGACGACGAGGGGTCCCAGAGAAACTAGTCCATCTCATCGAAGCACAGTACGAGGCATTTTCGTACAAGGTCTTGCACGACGGTGTCTTGTCCGAACCAATCCCGGTAACTGCTGGAGTGAGACAGGGATGTATTTTGTCACCGCTGCTTTTTCTCATCGTAATGGATGAGATCTTGACTGGATCGATTGACTGTAGACCAAACCGAGGATTGCCGTGGAATCCTTCAGCAATTGAGCAACTGAACGACCTTGACCTGGCAGACGATATTGTTTTGCACGCCCAAACATAACAAGACATGCAGAGCAAACTCGACGACCTCACCGAAAGCTCCAAGGCAGCAGGTCTCAAAATCAATGTCGGAAAGACCAAGTCGATGGAAATCAACACAGAAAATCGTTCCAACTTCGTGGTAGCTGGACAACAGGTTGAGACAGTGGAGTGCTTCCAGTATCTTGGTAGCCAGATTACGCCTGATGGTGGTACCAAGGAGGACATCGAAACCCGGATCAGAAAAGCCCGATTTGCGTTTGCGAGTCTCCGAAACATCTGGCGGTCACGTCAGATCTCTCTACGAACTAAGATCCGAATCTTCAACTCAAACGTCAAATCCGTATTGCTGTACGGGTGTGAAACTTGGTGCACAAATGCGGTGACGACGCGAAAACTGCAAGTTTTTGTGAATCGCTGCATGCGGAACATCATCCATGCTTGGTGGCCTGGCAACTGGATCTCAAACGTTGAACTTCATCGCCGGTGTCATCAAAAGGCGCTAGAAATCGAGATTCGGGAACGTAAGTGGAGATGGATTGGGCACACGCTGCGAAGAGATGAAAACGAGATTTGCAGAGAGGCGCTTGACTGGAATCCAGAAGGGCATCGAAGAAGAGGCAGGCCCAAAAGCTCGTGGCGGCGAAGTCTAGCCGCTGAAATCCGCACAGCTGACGAGAACCTTGGCTGGCAGCAAGTGAAGACGCGCCGGTGTCATCTGAGGGCGATAGAAATCGAAATTCGGGAACGTAAGTGGAGATAGATTTGGCACACGCTGCGAAAAGATGAGAACGAGATTTGCAGAGAGGCGCTTGAATGGTACCCAGAAGGACACCGAAGGAGAGGCAGACCTAGAAACTCCTGGCAGTGAACCGTAGCCACCAAAATCCTGTGTGTCGACGAGAATCTTGACTAGAACCAAGTGAAACCGATGGATCCGGATCGTCACAGTGGAGGTCTTTTGTCACGGCCCGATGCGCCGAAGAATCGATGCGGGACCATTAAGTAAGTAGTTAAGTAAATTTGGAGCTCTCTCGCTGTACTTTCACGCTCCATGATTTTTTTTTGCACGACGAACGTGTTAAACAACGCATAATTATCAATAAGATAGTTGATTTTGCATTGCAGGTGCATCCTTGTAAATTACCTATTATATTAGTAGTAGTTCATCTGTATTAATTATCTGTGCTAAATATTCATCTGTATATCTAGCTGAAATAAATTAGTTGTTATCCCACAAGCAAGCTGTGCACACGCGTTCACTATCTGATCAGACAATATCACAACATGGCACAGCCGTAGACTACGCAATGAAAATTAAAAAGCAGTCTCCAAATTCGGATCAGCCAGTCTTTCGGATTTAGTTAACGAGGAAAAAGTTACCGCTTAGGCGGTACCTGGAAGAGTTTCCATCTGAGCTGTTAGAACGGATAGCAACATTGCGGTCAATCGGAAGATCTCGAGGAAGTGTGGTTTTCGGAAAGGCTCACAAGAGATTCTAAGGAAGTGCCAATAGAGCCAATACGATGGATAGCTTCAAGAGACCAAATACCCTCGATTTGTCTGGTAATGTTGCAGAGCATTGGGAAAAGTTCAAGCAGCAGTTAGAGTTCTTCATGATTGCTATCGGATATGATTCTAAGCCTGACTAGATAAGAATCGCCACGCTACTAAATATAATAGGCGATGAAGCGAAGGTTGTCGAAAAGTTTGATGCCTACTGCAATCCCCGAAAGAACGAGATATACTCACGCTGGAAATTCTACTCTCGTGCACAGGCATAAGATGAGCCGTTTGAACATTTTCTGACTGACCTTCGAACGATGGTGAAAAAATGTAACTCCCTGGAAGGCGATAAAATGGTTCGGGACCGCATAATTTTTGGCTGCTATAGTACTGAGCTCCGAAACAAGCTAATCACCAAAGATTGTACGGAGGACGTCACACTTTAAGCAGCAATAGAGGCAGCCAAACTCGATGAGGTGCGTAGAAGGCATCTGAAACCCATCAACCGAGGACCTACCAGCAACGTAACAGTACAAACGGTGAATCGAAGTATTGGGCCCATAATCATAATCGTGCATCTCAGAGAGGAGATCGTAACTACCGAAAACCTTCACACTGCCTAACCGAACATGACAAAGTACGGTGTCCAGCGTATGGTCACCAGTGTAGGAGATGTAGAAAAATACACCACTACGAGCGAGCGTGCCGCAGCCGACCAATACAAAATCAGATTGATGACGTCATCGTAAGCTCAGTAGTTCGTGAGCTACCATCACTCAATTTGGTAAATATAAAAAGAGAGAGTACTGTTTTGAGGTTTAAGCTAGATACGGGATCTGATGTTAACTTTATCCCCTTAGAGGTTTTTAACAAGATGTGTTTAAATGTTAAATCCAAGCCTTTAATGAGTTTTCGTGCATATGGAGGAGTAGCCTATAAATATAAAGCAATTGTAGAGTGGAAGTTTTTTTTTTAACAACAATCAGGAGCTAATAGACGAATTTTGGATTACAGATTATCGATTTTGGGTCTCACAGCTTGCGTTCAGCTAGGGCTATTGCAACGTTGCCCCCCGTCCTATGTTCACTCAATTGCGAGTGAAAACACCCAAGATCTCATCGAGAAGTTTCGTGACGTTTTTGAGGGAGTTGGAAAATTTCGCGAAAAATGCCATCTCTCGATGAAACCAGACGCCGTACCTGTTCAACACTCACCTCGATGGATTGCGCTAGCATTGCGAGAGAAGCTGAAGAGAAAGTTGGATGAAATGGAGATCATCAGCCGAGTGGATGCGCCAACAGGTTGGGTGAATCATATCACAATCGTTGAGAAGCCCAATGGGGCTATTAGGGTGTGTTTGGACCCTTCGGAATTGAACGCAGTCCTAAGAAGAAATTTCTACCAAATTCCTACGCTAGATGACCTTGGCCTCAGCTTTGAGTGGTGCTGAATACTATACAGTACTGGACCTTAAGGATAGTTTCTATCATCTAGAGTTAGACGACGAGTCTAGTGATGTATGCAGCTTCAGCACACCGTTTGGAATTTTCAAATTTCTGAGGTTTCCATTTGGTTTGAATGTGTCAGCGGAGCTATTCTAAAAGTGGAATGAATTCTACTTCGGCGATCTTGATGGCGTAATAACATACATTGACGACATCTTGATTTTTGAACGAACGTGGGAGGAACACGACCGACGATTGAAAGCTGTTTTAAGTCGAGCTGCAGAAATCAATGCGAAGTTTAACCCAAAGAAAATCCAGCTCAGAGCACGAAAAGTGAGGTACATGGGCCACCTTTTTTCGGAGAAACAGTCCAGGTGCTCCTTCACGTTGGAGATCAAAATAGAAATACAAGACTGCCTTGTTCAACGCAAACCCCTAGCAGTGTTTGACGACAAAATGTTCGTTCCTGAAGCTCAAACCTATTTGGGAACAAAGGAAGATCAGTTTCATGTTTTTTTCTTATTGAGGTCCTTGGAACCGAAGGGTTGTGCATAAAAAGTTATTTCGAGAAAACACGCTTTTAAATTGATGTGTTTGGCCATTTTCCATATATTTTTAGAGAATTTGTATTTTTCTATCAAATGTAAAAGTATCTTAAAAAAAATTCTAAAATCCAAAAAGTCATAAAATATAGTTTCAAATGTGAAGAATCATTTGGCTTCAATCACTTAAAATCGGCCATTTTGTCACTTAAACCCTTTTGGCTCTGAGAGCCTCAATTGCAAACCGCGCTTGGGTCCAGTTACACTCTCTACAAGAACATCCAAATATAGAAGTGATCTTTGCACCACCAAACACTTTTTCGTTATTACATCTTCTTAACCAAGGCATCATTGCCAGCTATAAGAAGTTGTTCATAAATAGAACTAGACGATTGATTCTAGAAACGATCGAAAATCCGACTTCGACCGTTTCAGAAGCTTGAAAAGCTGAAGTGGCTCTTCTAGACATAAACCCATCGACACTTAATTTTTGAACAGTCAAAACTGAGAAAAGATAACTTATTTTCAGTCAGTTTTCAGAAGGTCGTATGAGCTAATTGGATAGCTTCAAGAAAGTCGCTGTTGGAGTTTCGTAACACGTTCATCATGTAGCATCTATGTATATGTATAAAAATGAATTTATGTCTGTCTGTCTGTCTGTCTGTTCCCTATAGGCTCGAAAACTACTGAACCGATTTATATGAAACTTGGCAGGTGGGGGTATTGGAGGCCGGGGAAGGTTCCTATTAAGGTTTCAGATCCCTCCCTCTAACAGGAAGGGGGAGGGGGTCTTTCATATAAAAGTAATAAGTCTTCATAACTCGAGAACTGATCAAGCAAATCAAACCATCAAATGGAACGAAATTTGGTGAGGGAAGGTATTTGAAATGTTTCTATGATATTTTGAGAACCCTCCGTTCTTCAAGTCGTTAAATCTTTTGGGAGGAGGGTGGTTCCATACAAATTTTAAATCACTTGGGAACTTACCCAGCAAATGAAACGAAATTTGGTTTGTAGGGGTATTTGAGCACATGGTATGTTTCTGTGAATATTTTGTACTTCTGCCTCCTTCCAGTTGCGTGATAGGGAGGAGAGAGAAAGCTCCTTTGCAATTTTTTGCATAATTTGAACAACTTTGGCATGGGAAAGCATTTGGATACGTAAAAAGGTTATTAACTTATTTGAGATTTCTTTCTCCTACAATTGGGGATACAGTTAGAGAAGACGGGAGCTCATATACGATTATGTTGCTTAAACCAAGCACTTATCTAACAAATGGAACCAAATATGACATGGGAACATTCAAACAATCGAGCAAATAGATCAGAATTGGGCATGGAAATGTATTTGAATACACGGAATGTTTGATCTTGATCCCCTCTTTCCAAGTAAGGGATGATAGGCAGCAAGAGGGGCTCCGATACAAATTTTATGGCACAACTCGACAACCAATAAAGCAAACGAAACCAAATTTGGCATGGGAGGATATTCGAGTACAAGCAATGTTTTTTCGGTGATTCAGCACCCCTCTCTCCATTCAGTGGCTCGATATAATGGGAAGAGGGTCACTCACAATTTTTTTTTAAATATTTTGATAACAAATCGAGAAATTGGAACCGAATTTGCATGGAAGCATATGTGTATACGGGTAATGTTGCTTCGATGGTTTGAGACCCCCTTCTCCTGCCGGAGGGGAGATATAAAGTGGGGAGAGGGTCACACATTTTTTGAATAGCTCGAAAGCTTATCGAGAATGACGCCATATATGATATGGAATCATATTTGTATACAAGAAGTGTTTTTCTGATGTTATGAGACTTCATTCCTTCCATTAGAATTAAAGGAATGATGGAGGGGGTCACTCTCACAATTTGTATAATAGTTCGAGAACGAATAGGTAAAATGAGTGTCCCGTGATGTTATTTTTTTCAGAAAATTTTGCTAGGATAGTTTGAGACCCTCCTACAAATAAAGGGACAGCGAAGATTCCATATATAAAAATAATGGCATAAGCTATAAACTATGAAGCAAAGAAATCCAGAGTCATAGAATGGATTGAAACACGGATTTAAAAAAAAATTATTAAGATTTCTTAAAAAAACATTTTAACGATATTTAAATAGAATTTAGAATTTTGTGCAAAAAATTAAAAGTTAGATAACTAGGGAACACAAATTTCAATATTTTTGGAAGGTGTAGCAAAGCACACCGGGTCAGCTAGTAATGAATAAATATCTTAAAAGTTATTAGTTTTTTCCTTCAAATTTGTTAAAGATACAAACATCTTAACAGTGGGATGCAAACGTGATATGCGGAAGTAACCCGCTTTGAGATGCCTTGAATCAGTACTGCTGGGTGAGACTGATCGTCAAGAATGTTCCAATATAAATCTAACTTTAAGTGCGAATGTGAAGTACGAAAACTTATACCTTAGCTGTCAGTTATGTTTACTGAAGTAGTAGTGCAAAAATATAGAAAGCAAAGTTTCGTCTAGTTAAAAGTAACTTTGATTGCATTTATCTAGCAATAAGTTGAAGTCGTTCATTTTACGAAGACATGGGATTGATTATTTGTGAGTTTATATACGATTTCACATTTTCTAAAACTGGGCATTGTTTCTACATCTTCAGTTTTGTCCCAGCCATGTTCCTTTTGCCAGGATACTTGAATAATGATCTTTTCAGTAGGAGGATTAAGGCTTAGAAATGTATATAGATACCAGTTCAGTTAAATTTACTGTTCATATACCTAACTGATCAGAAATATCACTCTACCGTGTTTGTCTCCTTCAAAAACATCAGAGCAATAAGAACAGAAAAATTCAAATAGTTTCAATACGATTCCTCAGAAAACCGATTCCACACTTAAATTCTATGCTGCCAACCCCAAAATCAACAAAATCCTTCCAACACTACTAAAATTGAAGGAAAATAAAACAATGAACAGAAACTTTCGAAATCGAGTGCAATATTTGTTTTGCCATTTTCCGTTTAACACTCGTCACTTTTCCACCGCCATCACTGCCGTTGGGTAACGTCTGTTTTTTCGTCACTCGAAAATTGCGACGACGACGACCATCAAATTTTATTGAAGATTACTTTCGCACACACTCTTTTTTGGTTCTTTTTTTTACAGGACTCCATTGCTGGCTCCCAACGGCAATCGCATTTATCCGACCACCTCCGGCAGCCTTTCGTGGCAGCCAGTGGGAGTTTCTGCTTCCAAGGGTGGCATTTTTATTTCATTTCTTTTTTTGGTTTTTTTTTTCTCTCTCGTTCTTGGTGTCCTACCGATTTTTCTCCGGACGCAGTTTGGATGCGAATTGTGATGATGGCATATCGGCCGCCTAGCGCTGTTGGGCGGATCAGCATCGGAATTTGGAAATTTCCTACAGGCTAACAAACAATGTTTGGTTGGATGGAAAAACCTATGGGTGGTTTTCCAATTGTGGCCCCATGGCTGCGGATTCCGATCGAGGGCGTTTTTTTTTCGAGCTCATCTTCTGCGACGCCTAGCGAAGAACGATTCTGAAAATAAATAGAATATGGAAAACTTGTGGGAAGTTTACCTTGAAGGTGTAAATAGTCTGTCTTAGAATGATGATAGAAAAGTTATCGTTTCATGAGGAAAAAATAATATAAGGGTCAACCCAAATTCAGTGTTCATACCGAAAATAAAGGTCTTTTCCAAACTTCGACATACTTGGTCGATAGATTGGCTATGCTTATTTGTAAAAATTCTGAAATTCTGAAAAAAATCGCCCATCCCTGTCTCTGAACCGTCCTCATTTCTTCACGTTTTAAAAAAAGTCATCAATTTCAAAATGGAATATTTCCGAAGACAGAAGTCATAGAAAAATAGAGAAGAGTGGGGAATCTTCGGTCCCATGGTATGTTTTCCAGCATTTCCAACGTATCATTGGCAATTATTAAGTTTTTCGTAAAAATTTATTTCGCTGAATTCTGATTGTTTTAAAAAGTGATTTTTGTTGGAATTTGAAAAATAGTAGACCACAAAATTCAAAATGACAATAAAAAATGCAAATCTTATGGGTAGACTCAAAGCTGTAAGTTCACAATTTAGTAAGTAATATTAAAGCATGTTTAGATGAGAAAATAAATTAGAGTAGTGTATGATCGAATTGTATCAAAAACCTGGCTCCAGAACGTTTTGGATGAATTTATTGAATATACGCTCCATTAATCAAACTCAAAATTGAGTTGTTTTGGTTCAAATCAGCATTTTATTAGCAGTTCTCAACTTCGAGTTTGACTGAGCAATCGAAAAACTAATTTCTGTTTGGCCTACTCAAAAATAACTTTGACGGCTGAACTTTAATTTGAACTTTTTTCATGCCTTTATTCGCAAAATGCAGTTTGACAGCCGAACACGCTAAGTGCTTACAAAGAGGGTTAAATTTTTAGTTCATTAGCGATCTCAGTTTTGCTCCTTTGCCGAAGGAAAAAAAAGGATTAGTTTAAGTTCGCAGTTCAAACTCCGTTTTGAGCAAACGCAAGGAGGTAAAATGGATCTCAACTTTAGTTCATTCAATAGAACTATTTATCGATCACAATTCAACAGCACTTGATTGGCAGCCCTCAACTTTGAGTCTGACTGGGCAATCGTAAAACTAAGTTTTGACTGGCATACTCAAAACTAAGTTTGACAGCCGAATTCCAATTTCAACTTTTTTATGCTTGTATGTGTAGCTACCCAAAATGTAGTTTGGCAAAAATGGCACAAATGGGATTAATTTTGAGTTCGCAGTTCGAACTCCGTTTTGAACTATCGCACAATGGAAAAAAGTGTATGAACCGCGAAGAAATTCAAAATTCTAGAAAAAAAAACTTGAAAATTTTGAACGATAACAGACCCATCTTGTGCAATTTTTTTTGAGAAATGCAATGAAGGCTGTTTGAGTCACCGCACGCTTTGGAAAATGGTGTTATGGCTGTTTTATCCTCAATTTCCCAAAACATTTTTCAAATAGTTCAGAAAAAGCATGTGCGGACTTGAAAATTTGGATCAAAATGGGACCTATCTGATGTGATTTTTTATGAGGAATTCAACGAATTTTAACCCTCGATTTTCCAACATTCTTAATTAGTTCAGAAAAAACATGTTCGGACTTCCAAATTTTTAACCAAATGGGACGAATCTTGTGTGATTTTTTCAAGGAATCCAACGAGGCCTACTTGAGTCACCTCACGCATTAGAAACAGGAGTTATGGTTGTTTTACCCTCAAATCCCTTACATTGTCTCAAATTGTCTGAAAAGGCATGTTCGGACATGAAAATTTTAAACCAAATGAGACTAATCTTAAACGACTTTTTTCCAAGGAATCCAGTGCTTTTTTTTTGAAATTATTAAAAAATGTAGGAGAATTTAGGGTTAAAACAGCCAAAACTCCATTTTCCAAAGCGTGCGGGTGGTTCAAACAGTCTCTATCGATTCTTCAGAAAAAAAACAACAAGATGGGTCTATTTTTGTTCAAAATTTTCAAGTTTAAATCAGTTTTTTTCTAGTTTGTTTACAAAATATAGGGGAATTAGGGGTTAAAAAGGCACTTTAACTCCGTAAGCTCGTGTCGCCCCTGAAACTACGTCCAATCGATTTTCTGGACATTTTCATTAAAGAAAAGTATTTTTCATAGATGTGTTTTGTGTAGGAGGGAAGATGTTGAATTTCTTCGCGGATTTTTCGCTTTTTTCCCCTTTGTGCATCGCAAGGAGGGAAAATGGAACTCAACTTAAAGTTAATAGTATCGCATTATGTTTTTAATCACGGGCAAACAAAATTTTGAGTACCAAAAAATAAGCGTGTATAGTTTTTGTTTGTCTCTCTCGTATTCAATAAAATTAACAGAATATTTGTTATGACTCTTAATTTAACATAATAAAACATCATAGATGGAAAAATGTATTTGAGTTATGAATGTGTAAAAAAGCATTTGATTCCATTTTTGTTATGAATATTAGGTTTTCCCCCGATTTAATTAGGGGGCGCTTCTTGTTAAGTTATGTTAGATTTTTTTTTATCTAGTTGAAGATAAGGAGCATATGAAGCGTTAAAAAGTTAACAACATAACAGAGTTACATATATGCTTACGCAGGGCGATGACGATGACAGTTGATATTGAGATTTTTATCTCTACACTTATTCGAGATATAAATGGTGGCCCACGTTTCCGTATGGTCCACGATTCTCCAGTCTTTCTTACCAAATACACGTTGAAAAGATTTCATTAATAATTCCTGATTGACAATATGATTATAATAAGTTATAGATCTTGAATAAAAACGTTAGCCTTCTTAAGAAAACTTTAATCTTATTTAAAATTTCATAGTTTCATCGTGTTTTTGAGACAATTTTTATATAAACTGATGGAGCCGTTTTCTTTGTATCTCCATCACGTATAAACAGATGCTCGGAATAAAGTGAAATTTGGTATCTGAGGGTTATTCGGGTTGAAGATGGTTTGTATAACAGTTTCAAGAATCTCACATTTTTACAGAAGGGAGGCCCCTATTCAAAATAAATAAATAATTGGACACAACTCGAACAATTTGAAAATTACGTTCATAAAAATTGAATCACGAGTACGAAGAAGTAAAGGACGTGTAGATGAAGTTAAACAATTATAACGATTTATTCAGTAAAAGGTAACACGAATTTTACCGGGTCAGTCGAATAAAAACCAATCAAAATCTCAATTTTATATTTGCACTTCTCGAGATATTAAAGATAGAAGATTTTTGCAGTTTTTTTCTGCTCGTGGTATTAAGTGTATCTCCAATACGAAGTCAATGCAAAATTTGACAAAACTCGAACAATTTACAGATTAGGTGGGAGTCCTCAGTTTCTTCCCGAAAATTCAAATTTGGTTTATTTTTACGACTTTGAAAAAAAAAGTACAGGCGCCGTCCGATATTGGCAACATCCGATTTTGTCAACATCCGATTTAGGTGCATGTACCTAAATCAAATCGTTTTTAGGAACGACATTGCATCACGGCTTAATTTAAAACATGATCAATTTAATTTAGACAAAAACCATAAATACGTTTTTTTCGTTCTCAAATGGTTTCATCACCATACAACTACAAAAACAAAATCATTGAAATAATTATTAATTACCCGAAAATTAGAAAAATGATGAAAATTTCATATAATCAAAAACAAATACCAACAAAACACTTGAAATGACAAAAAATAACTAAATAAAGATGAAAAATAATGACAAAAATAGCAAATGTGATAAAAAAGAAATATTTTAAACAAATGAAGAAAAGTACTCAACGTATTTAAAACAAAATATAAAAAAATACAAAATTATTAAAATAGTCAAAATTTTAATAAAAATTACTGAAATGATGGTTATTGTCATCATTATTGGCTTATTAGCTTTTTGTAGTTATTAGTGGAAAAATGGATGAGAGAAAAACCGTTCGATTTTGGCAACACAAAATATTCGGTCTTGTTGCCAAAATAGAATGGGCGCTGTATTTTATTTCAAAGCATTTTGATGCCCTTTTCAATGATTTCTACTTATGAATGTCAAAGTTTAGTGCATTTCAAATCAGGTTCATTTTTCTAGGAAAAATCTCATCTAAAACTATAGAAAAACAAATTTATTAAGAATCGGCAAAAAGTCAAATTATTTTAAGTTTCAAAAAAGTATCTCAATATAAATTCAGATGGAACTTACGTGCAAAAACACATGCGTTAATTTTATGCCAAAGCGAGCTATTCACTTCATGCTTACACGTTACTGACAAATCTATGTATTTTTTTTTTCACGTAGCTATGAAGTGCATTTATTTTTGCAATTAGACCAGTTTGCCCTTACAAAGATACTAGATTCTATCAGTTAATTAAAATTCTCTGTAGAAATATAAATGCACTTTTTTTTTAATGGTTTGCGGTCTTCAGCAAAGTTGGAGCCATAGTATTTTTTTTCAAATCCTGAACAGTAAATCAGAGCCCACGAACCTTAGTCTCATTTTAGAAAATTAACAAAAAAAATCAGTTTTGACGAAAAACACTGTTTTTTCATCTCAAACTGATTAAATATGCACTTTTTTTTACTTTTTATATAAAAATTTGATGTGATAAAAATTTATTTATGTAAAAAAGTGCAAGATCATTTAGACTTCAATTTTTTTTTTGCTTTACGGACACAAGAAATCAAACCCATTAAAGACAGATAATTGATTCTACAAAATAATAAAGTTGCCCTAATTTTAAGTCCTTATATCATTATTCGGAGACTTTAAATTTCAAAAACGATGCCCAAGGCAGATGAAGAGCTTTCAATTATTTGTGAATTTGATGAAAATTATCTTTATTCATCCATTTAAAAAGACTATTATTATGTGACTTCAAACAATTAACAAATTTTTATTATAACTTTATGAGTATTACAAATTCCATCATGCATCGATAAGAATGCATTGATTTCATTTATGCGGTTTCGTATCAATCTTCTAAGGCTTTGTTTTGCCATGATGAGAAATGTTTATTTTCAAACATACGGAAAGAGCCTTCATACTCAAACAAGCGTTTAAATAACAGTGAACACAATTTTGAAATAATTTATGAGAGTTTTGAGCCTCATCTTTTTACAATTGCGTTGACTTTCGATTGAAAACATATATTGCATTTTTCATTTTTTGTGCTTGTTAAGATAACTGAATATAGAAATATTGAAATTGTTTATATGAACTAATCCAAAAAATGCTAATTCAATAAGACAGTTATTATTGTGAAATGTTATGCGCTTCAGGCTAAAATTGATGCCGTCATTTCACATTGAGTGTTCTGGTCGGACATTTAGTCGCCTCATTAGAACACTGATGAATATCACCCTTTAAAAAGTTAGCCAATTTTTGAAGCATAATAACTTTTTTATCTTAACTTCAATTGAAATAAAATCTTCGGATAAAATGTTTATCATAGTTCAGACTTTAAGAAAACCCGTTTTTGAAAGAAATCGGTCGAAGGAGACAAAAGTTATCGACGAAAAACTGGTTTTTCATGTTCCTCTCGAACAAAATGTCTCGAAATCCCATACAAACTTCAGGCTCGTTGAGCGACCCCTTCCCGTGGTCCAATCTGGCCCAAATTTGGCATGAGATCTTGTACTAGGCCCAGGATCAATTTTAGCCTGCAGCGTATAACATTTCACAGGTTTTAAATTTCCCATACAAATTTGGGGCAGTCTAATGTAGGTGCCCTAAGAAGTTTGTTAATGTTTATTACTTTGTCAGCTTGTTCATATTCAATTATTTGTTCCCCTTTTATGAATAAAAATTTCTGTAGAGAATTCCAAACTGATGTTATAACACCTTTTTGCCTTTCTAACAGAAAGGTTTGGTTATCGGTCGATTTGAGAGATCATTAATTATGGGTCTTAGACATACCTTTATAGGTACCTATCGACTCAGCTCGACGAGTTCTGTTGATGTCCGTGGATTTGTATGTGCCATTTTAAAAATGTCTAGAACGTTTTTGCGAAACTGGGCTGCACAATTAAAATGATTTTAGTCTCAAAAGAATGCATTTTTTTTTTCTACACAACCCTTTCAAAAACGGGAAAAAAACAAAATAGTTGAAACCGTTTTCTTTACCAAATACATATCATACTTATTATGGCATAAAAAAAAGTTGCTAGTGGCGCCTCGAAGCAGCAGCACCAGCAATCATTTATAAATTGAAGATAATCAAAATAAAAAAATAATATTTTTATTAACTCGAGAATTGAACCAAAACCCTTCAGATCCCAAGTTGCAAGCGCTATCCAATAAACCATCGGCACGCTTGATTGAAAGCGGCTCAAACTCAAATAGGTAAAAGGCATTACTAAGACGCACCGTGGTCTGGGCAGTTTCTCAGTCTGCTGGGGCAAATACGGCAACAGTGTTTATATCTTACACTTCTTGCTTTTCAATGCAGCAAATGGCGGATGGGCGTTTCCTTCAGAGTCCGCCATGCCTATAGACATTATAATTTCATTTATGAAATTATAGTGTCTAAAGCCATGCCGGGTGTCAACAAAATGCAGAGCCGTACAGGAAACTGCGTTGGGGGGGAATTTATATGAAGATCTTATGACCCTCGTTTTTTTTACTCGTGTTGAAGAATGAATTTATGTTTTTTTTTTCATTTCTACATACTCATACATAATTTAGATTCAATTTCAGATGCAGAATTCAGATTCAGTTTTCAAATTCAGGATACAGGTTTAGGAATCAGAATTCAGGATTCAAAATTCAGAATTCAAAATTCAGATTCAGAACTCATATTCAGATTCAGAATTTAGATTCAGAATTCAGATTCAGAATTCAGATTAAGAATTCAGATTCAGAATTCAGATTCAGAATTCAGATTCAGAATTCAGATTCAGAATTCAGATTCAGAATTCAGATTCAGAATTCAGATTCAGAATTCAGATTCAGAATTCAGATTCAGAATTCAGATTCAGAATTCAGATTCAGAATTCAGATTCAGAATTCAGATTCAGAATTCAGATTCAGAATTCAGATTCAGAATTCAGATTCAGAATTCAGATTCAGAATTCAGATTCAGAATTCAGATTCAGAATTCAGATTCAGAATTCAGATTCAGAATTCAGATTCAGAATTCAGATTCAGAATTCAGATTCAGAATTCAGATTCAGAATTCAGATTCAGAATTCAGATTCAGAATTCAGATTCAGAATTCAGATTCAGAATTCAGATTCAGAATTCAGATTCAGATTCAGAATTCAGATTCAGAATTCAGATTCAGAATTCAGATTCAGAATTCAGATTCAGAATTCAGATTCAGAATTCAGATTCAGAATTCAGATTCAGAATTCAGATTCAGAATTCAGATTCAGAATTCAGATTCAGAATTCAGATTCAGAATTCAGATTCAGAATTCAGATTCAGAATTCAGATTCAGAATTCAGAATCAGAATTCAGATTCAGAATTCAGATTCAGAATTCAGATTCAGAATTCAGAATCAGAATTCAGATTCAGAATTCAGATTCAGAATTTTTGTAAATTTATTTTCGGCATATCGGTGAAAAATTTAGATTCATGGAGAAAGAATATCAGAATTAAAAATTGATGAAGCTGGATGTTGCGAGGTAAAGTATGGTGTACGTTAATAAATTTTCCTTGCAAAAATGTTCTTTCGCTCTTTTCATCATCCGTAAAATTTCTCCTCACTTTATCAATTTTCAATTCTGGAATTGTTTCTCCAAGAATACCAATTTGCACAGTTTTTGATAAATTTGCGATGACTTAAAGATCATTACGCATGAAAACACGATTTTGTTTTGTGAAAACTTTTTTTCACAATTTTTCTGAAATTAAGTTTGCTGCATACTTTTAGGGGTAAAATTTGCTGCATACTTTTAGGGGTAAAACCATACTATTAAAAGTTGTAAAATCCGAAATCATAAAAAAAAATTTGGATGAAAGAAATTTCAATGTTGAAAACCGTGTGATGCAAAACAATCAAAATGAGATTTACAAGATTAAGAATTCAGATTCAGAATTCAGATTCAGAATTCAGATTCAGAATTCAGATTCAGAATTCAGATTCAGAATTCAGATTCAGAATTCAGATTCAGAATTCAGATTCAGAATTCAGATTCAGAATTCAGATTCAGAATTCAGATTCAGAATTCAGATTCAGAATTCAGATTCAGAATTCAGATTCAGAATTCAGATTCAGAATTCAGATTCAGAATTCAGATTCAGAATTCAGATTCAGAATTCAGATTCAGAATTCAGATTCAGAATTCAGATCCAGAATTCAGATTCAGAATTCATATTCAGAATTCAGATTCAGAATTCAGATTCAGAATTCCGATTCAGAATTCAGATTCAGAATTCAGATTCAGAATTCAGATTCAGAATTCAGATTCAGAATTCAGATTCAGAATTCAGATTCAGAATTCAGATTCAGAATTCAGATTCAGAATTCAGATTCAGAATTCAGATTCAGAATTCAGATTCAGAATTTAGATTCAGAATTCAGATTCAGAATTCAGATTCAGAATTCAGATTCAGAATTCAGATTCAGAATTCAGATTTCAGAATTCAGATTCAGAATTAAGATTCAGAATTCAGATTCAGAATTCAGAATTCAGATTCAGAATTCAGATTCAGAATTCAGATTCAGAACTCAGATTCAGAATTCAGATTCAGAATTCAGATTCAGAATTCAGATTCAGAATTCAGATTCAGAATTCAGATTCAGAATACAGATTTAGAATTCAAATTCAGAGTTCAGATTCAGAATTCAGATTGAGAATTCAGATTTAGAATTCTGATTAAGAATTTGGATTAAAGATCAACCTGGAATTTGAAATTGGAACTTATATTCAAATATTAGACTAAGTGTTGTAACTCAAAATTCAAACTTTAGAATCAGAATAAGATTTCAGATTTAGTTTACAGAATGAGATTAATCATTTAATAGTCATATTACTTTCCCCTCCTTTTGTGGGAATTTTTCCTCTATGCATGGTTGAGCTCTAAAAAAGGTATCATGCTAGGGCACGCGTCACGGCTATCCATCAATATTGTAGTTGGTTTTACTTATTCAGTAAAAAAAAAGCATAAAAAAACAGTAAGATTCGAACCGTGACCAGCAACGTGAAAGTTCTGGTTGCTACCACGGCACCATTTCAGCGTGTTATAAATCTTGGAAATTCTACTGTTTAAATACCATTCTTTCCATACATAAAATGAGCTCCTTACATACCAGTTCGCTTTTCCCCAAAAAAAACGTATCAGGCATCATTTTTTTATATTGAGATTGGAATTTTTCGTGTTTGAATATCTGAAATCATACTTATATGATTCAGAGGGAAGGAATCTATCATGTATATTCTATATTATTTTATATATTTCCAAATATAATTTAAACTCTGTTAGAAAGGCTCCAATCCACTGTTAAGTGTATTAAATCGGGTTTTTTTTTCTTTAAAGCAGTTTTTGTCCATATATACTTTATGAATCTTTCTCAACAAGTTTATTTCCTTAAAACGTAATGAATTTAATTTTGACACAACAATTTAAAAAAACATGTGTGGAATTTCAATTACATAAAAATATATAAAAAAAAATTCATCTTCATGACTTAAGATTTTCACTTTCTTATGCTGTCCGAATGTATTAAACTTTTTGACTATTAATAATACTTTGAATCTATATTCGGCTTCTGAAAAATAATTCTGTCAAAATCAGTTTTGGTTTTTTCTAGAGTTTTATTTTTGTTTTCGATTATACTACAAATTTAACTTAAGTTGAATAGTTTTTAATCTCAATCTTAATGTAAAACTCGCCTGTTTGGGGTAATATATGGAATGGTTTCGTTTCCAACTGCTTTGCTTTAAATACAAGATTTGACTTAAAATTGATAAAAATGAATAACCTTTGAAAAGCATATATTCGTCACAACAATCTAAACAAAATCTCCGATATTAATAACAATTGGAACTACCTAAAATCCTTCCAAATCAATTGCAGAAAAATCTTACATCCTGTATTATCTGTATCTGTATACCTCTTCTTCTCCCGCTAGAACCGTCACATGAAATTGGTTCTGGCTCATTTGTGGGAAAAACCGTAATCGGTTCATCTGAAGACAGACACACATACATGGTCGGTGGGAGGATTTGATGAAAATAAAAAAAAAAAGGTTTAGAATCAACTGGTAAAATGAGCAAAAAATATTGGAGTGTGAAAAATGGCATGCCTTCAATGGCTTGGCAAATTAAATGAAGCAGTTTCGTTTTATGTCCCGCTGAACAAGACATAGCAAGCAAAAATTAACAAACTTCAATTTGAAACAGATAAAACTTTCCCCTTGGAAGATCAAGAAGCAATCGCTCGTTGGAATTTGTAAATGAAATGCAACATTCATCTGTGTAAACAAGTCCAACTGAGCACTTTATTCTCGTCTTTTGAGTCGTCTCGTCAAGATTGATCCAGTTGAAAGTTTTCCTTTTCCGCTAGCGGCGTTTTTGGTTGGATTATATAGAATGGCCATCATTCCATCATCTCGCGCCGCCTTTCGCCGGTCGGTCACTTTTCATTGAATTAAAAATTGATATCCGCCTCCGGGATTGAAAAGTTGCTGCGAAAACGACATTTGCTTGCCGATTAGTTTTACTATCGAGTCGCTCTAGAAGGACGAAGTTGTTCGGAGAATTTAGGGTGCTGGAATCAGTTTGTTGGCAAATAGTCTTGTTAAAAAACCCAGTCTTCGATTTCCTGGTCACCTACCCTATTTTTAAGACGAACTTAAAAATGCCCCACGGATGAAGAACTACCCGTGTACATAACAAGATCAGTCATTTCTTTTGGCTCAGCCGATGTTGAACAAGTGTTTTGTAGTGCTTTAAATTAAATTTGATTGTTTGTGGAGTTGTTTCATTGTTGAGTTTTTATCAGTTATGAGGTTGGTTTTGCTGAAGGTTTTCAAAAGTCCTCGGAATTGTTAAACACAGCAGACATTCAATAATTATGAAATAATCATCTTTCCAAGTTCCAATGTTCATAAAAGTGGTCGGCAACCTGCGGCTCCCCAGCCGCATAAGACTATTTGAATGTAAAGCTTTGATCATACCTAATAACACTAATTTACAGAATTTTAAAACAATCGTGAACTTCATGGACAGACCCAAATTTCCAATGTAAAACCGGGCGCTGAATCCGGAAATGAAATTCAAAAAACTCTCAGTAGAACAGTTTTTGAGTTCTCCAAATATGAAATTTTAGATTTTTTTCAAACGAACACACAAACATATAGGATCTCAGTGAAACCTCATGTTTCTTCGAAGAGATCTAAATTCTACTTAAGACTAAAGCGTACATCTTTTAAGGGTTTAATGGCTAGCAACGTACTGATGCTAATACCACCAGCCCACAGAAAGAGTATTATATGTGCCGTGACCGAGACTCGATCTCATGACCTCTGGCTTAGAAGCTTTGTGCTTGTACTCATATTATGTTATCCCGGACTGCATAAAATTAATTTTAAATTATTTTTTTTTTGGCATATTAAAAAAGAATAAATTTGATATCGAACAACTAAACTTTAATTTTGCTTTTGATCAACAGTATTGTTGATATTTGTGAAGTAGTGATAGAAAAAATATAGAAAAATGCATGTTTTTTAAAGAAAATTTCTATTTATCGACAGTTTTAGTCTCAATGGAAATATTTAAAAAATCTGAATTTTCTTCGGATCGTGAATTTTTTTATAAAGATTTTTGAACAAAGATTTCAAATGATAATTTATCAACATTGATGAAGTTGTGGTTATTTTACGATAACAGTAATATTTGCATTTTTAATAATTTAACGAAGCACAGTATACAAATCTTAATATATGAAGAACTAAACATAATAAATCTCACTGGCTCCAAGCATAAATTGATCATTTACTTACCAGAAAGTCACATGCTAAATTTCAGTAAGGTCTGACCATGGAGAGGGGTTCCATGAGACTCAATTGTGAATAGGAGTTTCATTGGGGTTCTTTGGGATTTCATTGATTGACTGCATTTTAGGAATATTTTACTAAAATTTTTCATAAGAATGAATATTTCACCCGAAGATTGCGATACAATTGAAATTAAAACAAAAAAGTTATTGCGGTTCAAAGATTGTATTTTGACCGCAAATTGTCATCCAACACGTCATAAGTACATTTTACGCATTGCTTCGAGCTGAAATAATTTGTCTGTTTTGAGTGTGATCGTGTTGCAACCTTCGGATGAAATATTTTTCTCGATTAAGTCTTCAAGTAAAATATTTCTTTGACGCAATCAGTCAATGGAGAAAAAATTATTTAATGAAAAACCAGTATTTTTTGCTTCTCTCGAGCAAAATACCGAGTAAAATTCCATTCACACTTGAGACTCAAGGAACCTTTCCCCAAAGTCCGATCTGAATAAAACTTGACATGTGACTTTCTGGTAAGTTCATAATCAATTTCAGTTTGAAACGAGTGAGATTTATCATGTTGAATTCTTCTTATATTATGAATAATTCACTGCGGTTCGTTAAATTATTCTAAAAATGCAAATTTTTCTATTTTAGTAAAATAATCATTACTTCTTCAATTTTAAACCGATTTTGATAAATATCCATTTTAATTTTTTTTAATTGAAAGTGAAAATAAGATTTCTCAAATGATACCATCAAGTCTAAAACTGTCGATAAAATCAGATTCTCTCTTTCATTATTTTTTCTATTAAAATATGTATCTCTGTTGATCATATGCAAAAATTATGTTCTGATAAACGATAGCAAATTCATTCACCTTTAATATGCAAAAAAAGAGATTAAAATTAATGTTAGGCATACCGAGATATCATGATATTAGTACAAGTAGTTTTTTTTATACTTTTCCAATACTTTAAATTTTATTTTCGGATTCAGCGCCGAATTTCACAAAAAAATGATCTTCAACTTACTTTGTTCAAAAATACTGTAAACAAGTGTTATTTTTTTTTATTCTAATATGAGAGTTAAGTTGCGTTTGTTTTTACTGATATATTTCAGAGATTTTTTAGTCAATATTTGGAAAATTTAAAAAATCGAATTTTCTAACTTCTTGATAAAACTATTTTTTTTAAACCTTTGTACACAGAGACGTTATTCGTTCCATTTTTAGTCTTTACCTGTTACAAACATCAAGCAACGTTTTGAAAAAAGTCTAGTAAAAATTCTAATAATTGTTCGGAAATAAATCAATTGTTTTTTTTTTTTTGACAACACGCTCGTGAATTTTTTGTTGGCAAAATTGAATGTTACCAAAATCAAACGGTTATTTGTTTTGACAATTTTATTTATTTTATGTTATTATTTTAAACTACTTAACATTAATGTAATGCATTAAATTTCAGAATTGTTGTTGTTTTACTGCTGAAAATCAATATAATTGAGCCGATCCAATAAATTTAATGCATATAGTTTATTTAACATGAAATTTGACTAATTTAAAATAAAAATATAAATTGAAAAAGCAAAAAAAAACAGTTTTTTCTAAACACACGGTTTAGCACGAATGTTGTCAAATTCGAACGAGGTCTGTGGTTAAAAAACTTTTTTCAGCGCTTCAATTTTTAATTTTTATCTTTGACGATATTTCTGAAAGACGAAAATAAGCAATCTCTCTCCAATTCTAATGTGCTTATTAATTGATAATTACACTGAATAAGAATTTGAAATTCCTAAATTCCGTTTAAAAATATCAATCATTGAGATATTATATAAACTCGACACCTGAAGCATACAAAAAAAAATGAATGAAACTTTTATAAGAATAAACGACTGTTATTTAAAAGGTGATTTTGTTTTTCAAATAAATTTGAGTAACTATACGATTTTTGCAATTTTAATGTAAAATGAATAAAATGAATTGAGTTCCATATTAGCACGCAGAATTGTCATTTAAAAAAAAAAATAGAATTACAGAATTAAAAAAAGTCATTTTGATTTCCGAATCTTTAATAAAAGTGAAAACCGAAAACCAGAGCTTTAAGAAATTATATTCGTTGACCGCAGTAGGGCATGAATAAGAGAAAATGAATTTCTTCTACGTGTTTCGAAAGGCGATGTAAAAAGATCATGATAGCCTAGACGAGCTTTATAATGACAGTGAATACATGTTTTGCTTTCGTCATTCACTCCACACTCATTCAATCTACAAAGTCGTGACAGTTAACAAACAACTCAATCAGGTCAATCGGATTTTTCATGATCTCATGTACATTCTATTCTACCAGAAAACTGAAGAAGTTTTTCTTCCGGATTTCAAGCAATGACATCCGGACGTTTGCGAAATCAACGTGACTACCCTTTCACTGTATCGTAAGGCGTGTCCAAATGATAAAAGGTCTATAAAAACGATTATTTTAATAAGTACGAAATAGTTTCTTAATGCGAGTGCAATGTTATTTGAAAATAAGCTACTAACACATTTAAAAGAGAAATTTGAATGTTGATCAACTTATTTTTTTTTTGTTCTCATGGCTTTCCGTCTCACGACATAACCTGATGAATAATATTCCTCCTATTCACTCGGTCCACGGCAAACGTTCTCCAACTTCTCGAGCATTCCACATATGTATGTCATATCGTCTTTTAAATAAAATGAATTCGATGCAAATAGTTCCAAAAATTAACAACACTCCGATGACTATTGTTTCTGAAGCAGTAAGCTCGGGATTTAAAATTCAGTGTAATTTCAAATGGGATTCGTACGTACTTCAGCAGTGCGGAAAAATTTATAATTCCTTGAGAACTCTTCGACAGCACAGAATTTTTATGAACACAGGAACAAAGATAAAACTTTTTAAATCCTTGATTTTACCACATTTTATTGCCTGCGATTTTTTTTTTATTATTCCAGGCATCTTAAGTATTTCCTAATAAACTTTAAGTTGCACTCAATTTTTGCGTCAGATTTGCTTTCAACCTTAACCGAATGGACCACATTTCCCATTTGCAAATCCGTTTAATTGGATCTTCTTTTGAAAATTTCGTAAAAATCAGATGTTGTCTTTTTATCTACAATCTCATGCACAGCAAGCAGCCTTCTCAACTTTTTACTAAATTATCTCAACTAAGAAGTTCCAGAGCAACAAAATTTGTTAACCCTCGCCACAGATCAGAATTGTATGGTAATTCGTTTTTAGTGAACAAAGTAACAATGCTGTTATCTAAAAAAAAAAAATTAAAAACTTATTTTTCGAGTAATTGAACTTTGCTGGAAAAAATTAAACAAAATGTGAGTTGAAGTACTTTTTTATCACTTGAAAATGTTTCTCACATGAATAAAATACAATAAAAATATTTATTCCAATATGTCAATCGCTACAGTATAAAATTAACTTTATAATGCCATATTTTCAAAGAAATTGTAAACTCTCAATTTTTAAAGAAGTTTTTCTTAATGTATGTTATGGGTATAATTGTTCCCTAGAATACAAAAAGATATATTTTCCTCTTCTGAACGGATCGTGATTATCGGTCATCATGAAATTACTAATATCTGTTCAAAAACTAATGTTTATCCAGTAATTATCTGTTTGAAAATTTTTTAGTTCATACGTAGAATATAAACAGTTCATAAAGACGAATAACTAGGAAAGTTAAAACTCTCTTATAATAAAGGCATCATATGCGTTCGATGAAAAAACAAAAGGACTACAGTATGTTTTTTTTTTCTAAAAACTAGAAAATTGCGCCTTAAAGTATGCAATGATTTTAGAGTTGAAGACAAACTTTTAGAATTCTCTTTGTCTGATACTCTCAAATTGTGAAATAGTCACCAGACCTTTTATCTTCGACTTTTACTAGATTTTTGCCTAGGGTCAGGGCACCCTTAAATAAGAATCTAGTCTCCTGTTACTTAAAAAAAATATATTTTTTTTTTGTCCCACGAAAATGCTTCTAATTCATCTACATGTATCGTTCTAACGCAGCGGTCGGGGAACCGGGGTAAATTACCCCAAATGGGGTAAAAGTGAAATTCTTGGGGGGTAACAGTGAATATTTTGTGAGTGAAAAGTTTCATTTTGCAATTTTATGATTTTGTTGGTGCATAATATGAAGATGCTGAAAAAATTTCGATTTCGTTTTTTTGCTCTTCGTCATGGGGATATCAGCTTAAATAAAAATGTTTTGGGGTAATGATTCAAAAAGTTCCCCGACCACTGTTCTAACGACATCACGCTATTATAAAATGCAGAAGACAGTGAGTGGCTAAATTTGCCAATTTTATTTCTCTGATTGACTCAATGAGGTCAACTATAAATATTGTGAATTAAAATTCTTTTTTTTTTTTGGAATGTATCATATCTCATCATATCATAATTATGATGTTTTTCTTCAGAATAATTTTATTGCTACGATTTATTTGAATAAAATTGTTTTCAGCATTTTGCATATAGCCCATTTTAGCCGCCACGATGCTAGAAAAGCTGACCTGAAATCCCGATATCCACGACCTGGTTCCTCCGCTGTTGTTTTTTGTGCATCTTGAAGCATGGTTGCCCAGCAAATTGTGCGTCTTAACTAATCGTTCCCGGAAGGCGTCCTTAGAAGTCGGTGCTTCTCCACCCGGCGAAGATTGACCTTGTGGGGAAGAAATTCAATCAATATCATGAAATCAAACTATCATTTGCTTTACCGACCTTACTGACTAACAAATACTAAATTCCTGTGGGATCCTGCCATGATCACGTAGAGGAACGTCGAGTCCCACGTCGATTTCACGGGCAGCCCGAGTAGGTCTCCTTTTCACAATTCCAGGAACTGTCGGCCTACTACACAACCGCTGCCTGGAATTTGTGGAGGAAAATGTTTGCCTATCACTGGAGAGCGCTAGCGCTTTGCCACCGATGTCAGGAACAGCCAGCTAAGCCCTAAAACCAGAACCACGATCGCTGCAGGGAACACACGATTTTTTTTAATTTTTGTTGAAGGATGGACACTATAGTATTCAAGTATCAAACAATTAATCATTAAAAATATTGTTGAATTTACTATATCTATAGTTGAACATCTTAAATCAATCATACAATTGTAGTTGAATCATATTTACAGTTGAATCAATCACATTTATAGTTAAATGTGAGAGGTCAACCAGGAATGTATATTAATCTATTATATTTATAGTTACTTACTTACTTACTTACTTACTTAATGTTCCCTCGCCAATCCTTCGCTGCATAGGGCCGTTGTAAAAGACCTCCACTGTTGACGATCCGGAGCCAGCGTCTTCACCTGGTCCCAGTCAAGGCTCTCGTCGACAGTTCAGATTTTGGCGGCTAGGCTTCGCCACCACAAGTGTCTGGGTCTGCCTCTTCTTCGATGTCCTTCTTCGAATCTAGTTCTCATCTTTTCGCAGCGTGTGCCCAATCCATCTCCACTTACGTTCCCGAATCTCGATTTCTAGCGCCCTTTGATGACACCAGCGAAGTAGTTCCACATTCGAGATCCAATTGCCAAGCCACCAAGCGCGGATGATATTCCGCAGGCAGCGGTTTACAAATACTTGCAGTTTTCGCGTCGTCGCCGCATATGTGCACCAAGTTTCGCACCCGTACAACAATACGGATTTGACGTTTGAATTAAAGATTCGAATCTTCATTCGTAGAGAGATCTGATGTGAGCGCCAAATATTCCGGAGACTCGCAAATACAAATCTGGCATTTCTGATCCGGGTTTCGATGTCTATCTTGGTACCACCATCAGGCGTTATCTGGCTACCAAGATACTGGAAGCACTCCACTTTCTCGACCTGTTGGCCAGCTACCATGAAACGGGATGGATTTCCTGTGTTGGTTTCCATCGACTTGGTCCTTCCAACATTGACTTTGAGACCTGCTGCCTTGAAGCTTTCGATGAGGTCGTCGAGTTTGCTCTGCATATCCGGTTGTGTTTTGCGAGCAAAACAATATCGTTAGCCAGGTCAAGGTCGTTCAGTTGCTCCATTATCGGAGGATTCCACAGCACGGTTCGGTTCGGTGCACAGTCGATCAATCCAGTCAGAATCTCATCTATTACGATGAGAAAAAGTAGCGGTGATAGAATACGTTCTTGTCTCACTCCAGCAGTTACCGGGATTGGTTCGGACAAGACACCGTCGTGCAAGACTGTGCTTCGATGAGATGGAATAGTTTCTCTGGGACTCTTCATCGCCGTATCACCCTTTAGAGCCGCCCAGATGTTTTCATGATTAAGTCGGTCGAATGCTTTTTCGAAATCAACGAACACCAGCAGAAGAGAGTTCTGGAGTTCGTTGATTTGTTCCAGTATTATTCGTAGCGTTGTGATGTGGTCCACACATGATCATCCGGATCGGAATCCAGCTTGTTGCCGTCGGAGTGTAGCGTCGATTTTCTCCTGGATCCTGTTCAGGATCACTTTGCAGAGTACTTTGAGAGTTGTACAGATCAAAGTTATGCCTCGCCAGTAACCGCACTCGGTCAGGTCCCCTTTCTTCGAGACCTTTACTGGAATACCCTGCATCCAGTCGCAGTATCCCAGATTTCAGCGAAAAGACAGTGCAGTTTTTTGCATTTCAGCAGGGATGCAATAGTTGAATGCCTAAAATCAATAAATAAGAAAAATGCTGAAACACGATAAGAACTGGATTTCGTAAATATGTTTAACATGGAAAGTTAGTGTGAATCCGCGCAGGTTGTTTAGCCATGTACAGGATTTGTACCACAAACAAACACTGAAGCTACTGCTGAAAAAGGATTGATATTAAAGTCTTCCACTTGACTTCATGCAGTAATGTAGAATTTTTAATGGTCGTACTTTTACCCCCAAGTCATTCAAACTGTTGCCCTAAAGGTGAGTTAAAAGAACGAGTCAATAGCGGTTCGGCATTTTCACTAGTGCCTTTAAATCCTTCATTCAATTATCTTCGTAATTTTTAGAAGAGAGTTAAAAATTCAAGGAATCAAATGTTGTTCTTGGTTTTGTGGAAGAAATCAAGTGAAATTTTTCAAAATTTTAGACAGCGCTAAGGTCGTTTTTTAAACCTTTTACCCCATCCTACTTAACCTTCTCTGATTGCGCAAATGAAGGTAAACGTGTCATATTTAAAAATATGCTTTATATAATGAGTTTAAAAAATTAAAGATTAAAACGGTTTGAAATCAGTTCAGAAAAACTCTAGCCGACAGTTGAATATTCATCAGTGTGCCCTTGAAGATTTTTTTTGAAGTTTATTTAAAAACCTCTACCCTATAGAAACACTTAGTAAGAACGTAAGAAACAGTTGTTGTGATTCCCACGTTTGGTAATCTCTACTTAACATCCTAATACACCCTATTTACTATCAATGCCTGCTCAGAATAGTTTCGAACTATGACACGAAATCAAGTGTTGCTTTTTCTTATCCTTTTACATTTGGTAGGCATCGGTGAGTTTTGCTTCATCTTAACCTGGGTAAATCCCGAAAATCGTTGCATCTCGAAAGTTAATACTCTCACTCGGCATGACAAAATTTCGATCTCCAACTCACGGGCAACGATTGCCATTACAAATGTCACATTTAAAAACATGACACAAACTAGAAAACGCCTACAAAAATCTACAGCAGCCAGAGACTGCTTTACGGTATCAATTAAGTGTGAAATGAAGCCAGATAGATTGATATGTTGGGATGCTGATAGAATTATAGATTTTACCCATTACACATACCCGACAACTATGATCAACTATACGAGCAACATAATCATCAACTTTTGCTCCATTCCATACAAAATAGAAAAGTGCCCGACCAAAGTAACCCTCGTGGGAAATGATCTATTGATATACGTACAAATTCCTCCAAACTACATGAATTTAAGTTTGGCATCGACATCGCCGGAAATACAGGAATCATGCCTATGCCACACTTACGGACAGTTTTTGGATGCGCAGCTGGGATACTGTCTGACGGCTCAATCGACTACAAACAATTCTACAAAGATAACCCGTTTATCCTGGGTTGGATCCCTCGGGCTAATTACCGGAGCTTTCGTCTGCTTCGCTGTCGTTTGGTTCATTGCGATGGCGAGAAAAATCATGTCCTTTTGGAAAAGGCAGCTGAAACTGAGAAAAAACCACCGAAGAAGGATGGAAACGAAAAAATATTTTATAACCGTGCAACCAATCGTCAAAAGTGATATTCTTCATGAGGTGAAAACAATCTTATAGAGTTCGTGAAACAAACATATTATCTATTTCTAACATTCCAAAACCATGTTAAATTTTTTTGCGCGATTATGTCTGCAATAAAAGCAAAAAAAAATCAATTCATGCCTACACTTTCCCAGTTATTGTCTATTAAGGCTCCTTTTGTTAATTGAAAGGGGTGTACAATGTTATTGAGCAAATGTTAAAGACTTAAGTATAATCCTAAAACTATGTATTTATTTCTTTGAATTGGCGCGCTCAAAATTAGATAACCTTATAAATTAACTTACGATTTCTCATAACTAGGTATAACCTTTTCCATCATATGATAAAAACTGAGACCACAAAATTTAGCTGAATGTTCCGTAAAAAATTAGAGTGGTCTTAAATTAATATTAAAATTGCTCAATTTAAAATCAAATAAGAAGTTCTCTTTTAGCTGTAACATCCAGAGAAATAACAGCACAACTGAGGTGAGGCCGTTAGAGCAAAAGGAGCTCAATTGTTGTGATACCCGGGACTCCACACCAGCTTTTTAAATTTATTTGAATTTCTTTTGTTTTGATTATTCGATTCCGAAAAATTTATCGAATATCCGAAAGACTACAAGAGCAAAAAACAAACTGTAGGAGATGAGAGTGTTATCACCTTTTATTATTATTTATTTTATTAAATCTTTCGATAAAAAATTTCTTTATTTCCAGGTTTTTTTATTATCCCCCCCTTCGCGCTGCTCCAAATCCAACAAAGACAAAAGAAGGATTTGAAGTTGGTTCCGGCTTTACTATCATTATTTAAAATTTTACGTACACTAGACTGCCCCAAATTTGTATGGGAAATTTAAAACCTGCGAAATGTTATACGCTGCAGGCTAAAATTGATCCTAGGCCTAGAACAAGATCTCATGCCAAATTTGGGCCAGATCGGATCACGGGAAAGGGTCGCTCAACGAGCCTGATGTTGGTATGGAATTTTAAGACATTTTTTCGGAAACTAGTTTTTCATCAATATCTTTGGTTTCTTTCGGCCGATTTCTTTTGAATATGGTTTTTTTTGAAGCCTAAATAATGACAAATATTTTATTCGAAGAATGCATTTCTGAATTCCCATGGCCCTAGTCGCGTTCCATCGACAATTTTTGGGCCAACCTGTAGCGTAAGATCTAGTCCAATCGTTTTGTGGGGAAAACTGGAATAGTTTATGCATTAATGATATATCTGTAATCCCCACTAATGGGAACAGCAATGTTATTCGCTGATGATACAGCTCTTTTTTATACAAGGAAATTCTAAAACACAATCATCGATGATCTAGAACATGACCTTGAATTGTTATTCATGTATTTCAACAGATATCATCTTACATTAAAACAAAGATCCCTAACTATCAAGATGATCGGGCATATTATTTCACGAACGAATCTTCGGAGACAACAACACAATGCATATGGTGCTGCCATTCAACGAGATGGGATCCAAGCTTTGCACATGACGATTGCACCTCTCACTAATACATTGAAAACAAACGTCACTTTTCCCAAACAAGATTTTTGTTGACATTGTTCACGCCAATCATTTTGCACTATGGGTAGATTGTTATTCTTTCCCACTTTTGATGGAACATTTTGTTGCAACTGGCCGTTTCCAGTCAACCCTGACCCCGATCGTTCACCAGCGGGACGGATTCCCTTAGCATTCATCAAAATTCAAGAAAATTCGCTACATTGGTAAGTTAACAAACTAAAAGTGAACGAAATTTGATTCTGAATCCAAATCAAGATGCAAGAAAGAGATTCTGGAATGTGCTATCAACGAACTTAATTTCAGTTTAGCATCCGATGGAACGGCTAATGAAAAATTCAAAAAGAACCAATTAGACATATGGATCATTAATTTAGGCTGTCCGTTCTTGCGAGGAATCAGCCAACACCGAACTCGATCGTTTGCCAGTGCGACACATGTTAGCAGAATTCGAGAAAAATGGAATCTTCTATTCCTCCGGTAAGTTGATAAGTTGAAAGTGTATAAATTTATGATTCAAATCCAAACCAAATCGAATTACAGCTGTACAGCAGACGGAATTTCCGATATAGGATCCCAGGAGGAAAGAATCTTGCAAGCCAAACAATCTGATTGTCCTGCCCAGTTACCCAGGTTTATACAGTTGTTACATTTTTACTATAATTCATTGAACTTGAACATTTGACGTAATATATGATTTATTGTTTTGAATAACCCATGTCACTTTGTGAAACAGGGAAGGATGTCTCATACCAAATTTATGTAAAATAAGACACTACTCGAATATTTTTCAAGTTCATTTTCTCAAATTTGTTGAACATCCAAGTTGAATGAATT